>NC_073302.1:55901164-56101164 GCF_027595985.1 Sorex araneus | reverse complement strand
GAACAGATCCAAAGTCCCCTGAACAACACTCAACGTAGTCCAAAAGACCTAAAATTAGTAAAAATTTTAAATAAGATACACATCAAATTTTTTGATGATTTGATGTTCACACATTCTCAGATGGGCTAAAATATGCTTTACCTATATGGAAAACCAAACCAAAACTTTTTGGTTTAACATGACTAGATTTTGTTAGATTTGAACCCATATGTGAAGCAGATATGTGAAAGATATGTGTTATCTTTCTTAGGTCAAGCAAAGATATCTGAGAAACAATACCTAATAAAATAAATACATGCTCTATGATCTCCCCAAGTACAGAAAGGAGTAAATCCTGACCACAGAGACAGGAGCAAGTCCTAAGTACTGCCAGGTACATCCCCCCAAAAAAACAGAAACAAAACAAAACAAAACCCGAGTACAGGAAACTTAAAATCTGAAGGGGGAAATGTCAAACTGATCCAAAAATAATTTAAAAAGTGAAGATACTGGTTAATATGGAGAATTTTTTTTTCTTTATTTTGTTTGGTTTAGGGGTCACACACACCCCGCAGTGCTCAGGGGCTATAGGAATGACCCAGCAATATTCCAATTGAACCCAGATCATGGTAATCTATCAAAGTCACAGTCATGGAAACCACATCAAATGCCTTACCTCCTGTACCATCTCTGGCCTGAGAATAAGTTCTAATAATTTACCTTAGCTAATGCTATTAACAGGGAAAGGATGTGAAAGGATTTTTTTTTTTGCTTTTTTTTTGGGTCACACCCAGCGATGCTCAGGAGTTACTCCTGGCTTTGCACTCAGGAATTACTCCTGGCAGTGCTTGGGGGGCCATATGGGATGCTGAGGATCGAACCCAGGTTGGCTGCATGCAAGGCAAATGCCCTACCCGCTGTGCTATCGCTCCGACCCCATGAAAGGATTTTTTAAAAATAAGTTTTATCAACAAAATATGAAAACACTAATTTGAAAGGATATATTCACAGCAGTATTATTCACAACTGCCAAAACGTGGAATCAACCTGCATGCCATTCAATAGATGACTGAATAAAGAAACTGTAGATTACAACAGAAAACCCAATAGACTACAATTCTGCTATAAAAATAGGCAATTTGTTTTCATTTATGTATGTATATACTTACATATATATATGTAACTTGCCTCTTGGGACAAAACAAAGAACTTGAGGTGACTATGCTAAGTGAGGTAAGAAAACATCTGCGCAATATTAAATACTGAAGTAAAGAAACTGGCAATTAACAACAAAAGTAGCTCCTAACCCAGTAAAAATCACAGTGGTTTTCATATGGGGAGGTAGTAAGAAGGAAAACTAGAGAGGACTTTTTGCTGGCAGTATGACAACAGAACTTTGATGGCAGAAAGTGGTGACAATTATATGCATATAAAGAATGAAGCTACTTCCCGAAACTGTGGTATTGGTAATTAAAAAAATGTCCATGAAGATTAAATATTTTAAAAGAATAAAAGAAATGCAGAGGTAAAAAAAAGTGCTATTTTAAAGTGCGCTCAGTGCATTTTAAAGGTTTGCTCAGAACACTTGAAGGAGGAGCTAAACAGTTAATTGGATTTAACATTCTTAGCAGTAGCCAGTAATCCAGGGAAATTGTTTACAAGTAATTTCACTTTTCACTTACCTAGAAGAAACTGTGTGTCTGAAAAGAAGATAAACTATAGGAGAAGTACTGAAAAAATGGAAAACTCAAAAACTTTAGGACGTTTCATAACATTTTTGCTTGTGTCATACCTCTTATTTCTTTCCATTAGTTGTTTCTTATAATTCCCTGCAAATCTTGCATTCAATCCTAAACATTCAAAACTTATTTTAGGATTCTAAAATTATCCCATCACCCAGAATGAGAATCTGATTAGGCATCGTGAAGGGGAAGTAGAGGACCATCAGAAACTATCAGTGATTGGTAAATATGAATAGAATTAATGCACCTCTCTAGGTACAATCCCCACAAGCAAGTTGGCCCTGCACGCTGTCCAGAAAGAAAGGGTCCTGAACCTTTGTCTCTTCAGTCCACTGTACACAAGACTTTCTATCTAATGTACTACTATAATATATATAAAAAGCCTTCACTTCTTTAGGTGAGACTCAATGTAATATTAAGTAGAGATCACAAACTCTTGAATTTATTAACATTTTGATCCTTATCTATGATTTACAGTTTCCATTAGACAAATTTATATGTTTCCTCCCTGTGGAAATGTTTTTAGATTTTAGTATCTTTCTTGTATAAAACCACCTGACAAGTTGCCATTTCAGGACAATAAAAAGACATATCAGGACCAACGATCTCATTATAACAAGAATGAATTAGAAAAATAGTGGTTAAAAACATCAAGTGCTGAAGCAGTAGTACAGCAATTGGGGGCTTGCCTTGCACACAGTCAACCAAGGCTGTGATCCCAGTTACGGTCTTCAGAGCCTGTGGGGAGTGATTACTGAGTGAGGAGCCAGAAGTAAGTACTGAGAACCATGCAGTGTGGCCCCAAACAAAACAACAACAAAACTTAAATGCTATTTACACACTTATTTTTAAGGAGCAAAATATTAAACAGCATTCCTTATGGAAGTAGTTTGCAAAAAAATTCCATCAAATTTCCCCCCAAATCTCTTAAATATTTTTATATTCACCAGATAGACATATTCAACTTGTTCCATATATGTAATACCTTATGGAATAAGTACACAATAATAAATCTTGTTTTGCAATAAGCACCAGATCTTTCCATAGAAATAACAATGGTAAAGGTGAAAAAATAAATAGGAAGAAATAGAATAGCGGGCCAAGAGGGGGACACACAAAGTAGCATAAGGTGAAGAAAGGGCCTGAATACTAGTTGTGGGAGGGGAACAAAAGTGGAAGGAAAGATATTTAATTTCTTCTTATAGTTCCAACTTCTTTAACTGAGCCATTCTTAAAAACAACAGTTCACTAATAAATATGAAGTCACCATTTTCTAAACCTTCATAACTAATCATAATTAGTTCATTATGAGTAGTAAACAGTTTAACTTCCAATAAACTAACACATATTTCAAGGTATGTTTAAGACTATTGCAAGAGTTTAGCATTTAAAAGAAAGTCAAATTCAACCTTTATAAATCCCTGAATACAAAACTTAAATAAAAGATAAGGTAAAAAATAAGTTTAAAATTCCCAATAAAACATTTACTGCAAATTCTCTTTTTTATAGGATTTATCACCAATCACTTAATTATCTATTTTATTTAACTAGAATTCTTAATTTAACTGACAACAGTGTCCAGCATCCTGTGATATTAGCAGGATGTTGTTCCAATGAAAAGGCACAGAGCTAACAGCCCTTAAATTCTAGACAGCAGAGTCACACCAACTTAAACTACAGATCAAATACTACCAATTTTCTAAAAGTGGTGTTATTTGTGCAAAGTTAATATTTTAGCTCTCCAACCTCAATTTTTTTTATACAAGAGTCTAAATCCTAGAACACTGACATTCAGTCATCTAGCAATCCTAGTCACCATGAAACCAAATCAACATGGAGCCCAGAATCAGAGAAAACAATTACCCCTTGACCAACAGCTAATGACTGGGGAAGGGCAAAAACACAAATTTCAAGACTCCCCAGTCCAATTGTCTCTTACCACCACCAAAAAGAGAATTTCTTCCTCCCAACAGTTACATATTGGGGAGAGATCACTTCTGCAATTAGACATAAATTCCTTCCTAGCCTTAGAATCAGATTCAACAGTTTGTTCCCATGTGATCTACTAGAAATAAAAATTTGTCGATTTCAAATTCTAAAGCAGATAAGTTACTCTTTTTGAAGTTTAAATGGTCTGGGTCTATATATCCCTTGTCAAAACAAGTGTGCTATCTCTGCACTGCCAGAAAAGAAGGCAAGACTGAGGAAAAGTTGCTGACAATGAGATAAGAACCAAAAATAAGCCTCCTGCTGGATTATTCTTCTTGACCTTTTCTAGTAGTCTCCAGTGTGCTATCACTCAACACATTAGGTCAAGGACACATACAAAAATAATGGTCATGTTAAAATTTTTCAATAAAAAACTGAAGTGTCGTTGATTCCAGTAGCACAATGATGTCAGTCTCAGGAAACAAGCTTCACAAGTGAAGCAAGAACATACTCATTTCAGTTTTTGCTTCTATCCTACTTCTAAGAGAAAAACACAGTTTTGGGTAGTGTGAACTCTAGGCCTACTCCTAATTCTGTATTCAGGGATCACCCCATCTGGTGCTCAGGGGAACTAAACAGTGCCAGGGATGGAAGAAAATGCAGTTTTTATTTTAGCATCATCTTTCAACAGTTCAAACCAGAGTACTGCTCAGTGCATACCTTTTTTTTTTTTGCTTTTTGGGTCACACCTGGTGATGCACAGGGGTTACTCCTGGCTCTGCACTCAGGAATTACTCCTGGTGGTGCTCAGGGGACCATATGGGATGCTGAGAATCGAACCCGGGTCGGCCGCGTCCAAGGCAAACGCCCTACCCGCTGTGCTATCACTCCAGCCCCTCAGTGCATACCATTTCAAATTCAAGACCAAGTTCCACTGTAGGCAGTGTGAAGTTAGGGTACAACTATCATCTGAATGCATGACTAAAGGGGCCATCAAAATGAGCCAAATTATCCCCCAAAAGGGTATCAAAAGAAATGGCACCTTAATAATTATGTAAAATATCTAGAGCACCTCAGGAATCTATGATTATGTAATTCTTTATATCTTACTAGAAAAAAAAAGACATAAAATATGCCCGTTAATACAGACATATTAGTTTAGATTGTTAGGTATTTGTAATATGAGACTCTCACAAGATCCTCAAACACCAATGAGATGAATTTTGCAGGGAATATATTTCAAAAATACCCATTTTATCAATGGGAAAACTGAGGCTTTTTTTTTTTGCTTTTGGGGTCACACCTGGCAATGCACAGGGGTTACTCCTGGCTCATGCACTCAGGAATTACTCCTGGTGGTGCTGGGGGACCATATGGGATGCTGGGGATTAAACCCGGATCAGCCACATGCAAGGCAAATGTCCTACCCACTGTGCTATCCAGCCCATGAGGCCTCCTTTTTAAAAACCTGTTCAAAAAACTAAGAAAATTGTACAGAACGGTCACATTTCCAGACTCAAATAACTTCTCTACCTGCATCACAAATAAACTGAGTGTCCCTTTAGTCTTTTTCTGCCTCCCCACCCCCCCATCTGAGATAGTAAATGACATTACTTTAAAATCTGTTATGCAAATGTAAAGACCCTGAGGTTAAAAACTTCCTTTGTTAATAAAAGAGTGTCATTGTAATATGAATTGACCCTGCTACCAGTCTACTAGGACCCACTGTTATGCAACCCATATGGATGGATTTAGAACAAACTTCCATAAGGCAGTAAATTTCCCCATTCATTTATCTTTGCAGGGTGTGACAAGGAAGTAGGAAAGAAGCTTTTATGCTGTCTTTTGTCTACAATATTGTAATCTAGATATCCTAAAAAAAAAAAAAAAAAAAAAAAAAAAACAGCCCTGACTTGGGTCCCCACAATCTAAAGACAGACTTCAGGACATTCTCCAAAGATATCTGGCACCCTAATGTGAATGACAAAGTGACTTTGCGGAATCCCCCACAAAGCTGCTACAGGTCAGGCATTAAGTACTAATTCAGAAGATGGGACTAGCACTGCATCTAATAGGATAAGACCCTAGCATCAGCAGACAGCAACATCACCTTGGTGACATTCTATAATTTGTGACTTAAGGAAACAGGATACAACAAAACAAAATACATTAAATGTAATTAAGAATATAACTGCTTCACACACTCAAAAGTAAAGGGTTTGAAAGCCATTATCTGAAACACAGAGGCTACGAAACAGTTCCTATATTTCCTAGCTCCACTTTTTTTTCCCCTCAAAATTTCTGAACTTTGAAGTCTGAGAGATAACTCAATGGGCTGGAGCACAAGCCTTGCATGAAGGAGTCCAGGATTATATCCCTGGCAATTCACAGTTTTCTGATCACTGAACAATGCCAAGGATGGTCCTCCCATCCCCTACCTCAAAAGGAGAATTATGTACTTTTGTATAAAAATCCTCACAAAGTTTTAAAGAAAGTTCTAAATGTTTTAAAAGATTAGGGCCCAACCACACCTATCTGACTGCTGGGCCTGGGCTGACTGTCCTTGATCTCTCTCTGACTTCAAAGAAATAAATACTGGTGTAAAAGAAATGAGGCAGCAGAATTTATTGTAAGAAAGATAGGAGGCCAGGGATATGGCTCAAAGAGCTAGAGTACACACCTTACAGTTGAGAGCCTTGTGTGTAATCCCTGGCACCGCACGATCCATCCCTCAGCACCACTAGAGGCTGTGAGTATCTCCTGAGCACTAAATAGTTTATGGGCCCTGACTACCAGTGTGTTCCCCTGCACTCCACCCCACCCCAAAAAAGGAAGCAAGAGAACAGGGCCAGGGAAATAGCTCGAAGGGTGGAAGCACATGCATAGCATAGACAAGGCTCTGAATTCAATCCACAACATGTTATGATTCACTAAGCATCACTGAGTATAGCCCTGGTGGTTCCCAGAACACCTGGGACACCCCTAAAACAGAAACAAAGCAAGAGAATAGAGCATTTTGGATCACAGTACTCAGGAAACTAAATGTGAAAAGGCATTCCCAGAAGGCATTTGTCAAGGGAATACCAGTGTTACAGGGAAACTAACAGCTCCATGTGTCAAGTGAAAAAAGAAGCAAGTGGTCATGGTGATGAGAATAATCTGGGGGGTAGAGGGGAGGAAGGACTAAATAGTGGAGCCTGGCAGTTCTGCTGAACTTTTTTTGGATTAGGTTTAATAATGGAGTGAAGCAGTCAAACAGAAATCAATTTTGACTTTCTCTTCACAATACCGGACAGCAAGTCACCTAGGTAGTAGACAGGTGGATGGGTAGGTAGGAGGAAGTAGGGAGGTGCAGAGAGAAGAGAATAAATGAATCTTTTCCTTGCAGAAGCATGAATATTTTATATCAAAAAATGCTATCAGCCGTCACGATTGCTATATATTACAGTCAATACATAGTAGGAAAAGCTTTGCCTGTGCAAAGGAGCAGACTCACCTGCTGCTACTCACCTGGCCAAACAAATGGGACTTAAATGAACAAGGAAGGATCTTTTGTCTGAACTTCCTACAGAGCAAGTGCGTATTAGTCAAATCTCTGGTTTGCAATGAGGAATGTGAGGTTGATGGGACTGAAGTAAGGCTCCTTCACCTCTCTATTCTAAGACACAAATTCAAATCTAGGGATCACTATCCATTTTCAACTCAATTTGCCTATCTGAAAGCATTCAGAATCTTCTGAATGAATGTTCAGGCCCCCAGCCTGAGAAATGGTCTTGTATCAAACAGAAAGCAAGGCTAGACGCCAGCTCCAGAGCCAGCTGTTCCCTAAGCTCACGGTGCAGGTGTGAGATCATCCCCATGAACCTCACCTGCCTGCAGTTTGTCACCTCACTGTCATTACCACTGGCAGCAATACATTTGGGGCTTTTGTTTTACTTCACACCAGGGGGAAGTCATTTTTGGAATTTTTCATCTTAAACAGATTTTCCTTAAATGATGTGACATATATTCCTCACAGGACTTAATAAAATAGATAATTCTTATACCTAGAAAGTAAACTACAGCTGCACAAACTGAAAACAAAATTCATTTTAAAATTAACATTTTAAATCAAGATTATTTTAAAATTAACATTCTGGTTGGAACATTCAAATATATTATTCAGTTCTGATTTATGAAAAGGTTCAGAACGAGTCAAAAAAAACTTTCTCAACAATTTTCTATTAATAGAATACTAATTGTGCAATATCAAAAAGTTATATAAACTAAATAAAAGACAAAACAACACTAAAAATACCTACATTTACTATTATATTCTAGTGATTTTTTATCAACAATAAAACATATTCTTCAAAATGGGAAATTCCTTATATTTTTTATTCCCAGGGAATCAACAATCATAGAAGTTGAAAACAATTATTTTCAAGATATTAAGAATATGTCCAAACCTGACCTTTTTTGTGAGAAATGGAAGATGCAATAATTGTAACTTTCAAGCTTCTAGTGGCTTTAAAATGACTCCTTGTAAACACAAATAAATAAAATTCATTTTACTGCAGAAGTTTTGGTTGGACCAGATATGAGGAGGTATTCTTATTTGTGACCTCAATGCAAATTATACAGATGCTTTCACTCAGTTTTGTGTGTGTGTGTGTGTGTGTGTGTGTTTTAAAATAAATCAAATGTATTCCCTAAGCAGTAAACGTCCAGCAGAAATAACAATGATAGGAATGTGGTTTTCCTGACATTCTCAGGTGACTCCAAGATCTCCTTGTCACAATCGAGACTGTTACAATGACAACAAGAAACAAACCTCTGGGACTCCATTACCTCCCCAGACAGCGTGTACTAAAAGGATCTGGCTTGTCTAGTCTCTCCTGATTATGCAATATATGCTAGAAGCAGAAGAATGGTGACACGGACCACTGGGCTGTGGACAATGTTTTCCAGTCCCACTTGTTTCATCTCCTCATTTACTATTTTGTGTGTTGCTCTGACACCAGTGAGATGAGGATCGACAAAATTCTAGACAATAATAATGAAAAATGTTTTTTTCTGTTTCTAAGGTAAAGAAAGCCCGTGGGGGGACCGCAGATAAACATACACATGCTTAAGGTACCCAATATGTCATTACTGGAAAGATAGAAATGGTTTGTCAAGCTTTACCCAGTAAACATTTTCCTTGATGTCATGATCAACACATTGAAACACAAATAGTCAAGGGCCCTAGAGAAGTCTATTTAAAAGGTATCTGTTGTGATTTCATCATAAATCAGCATTTACTGATGTAAATAATCACATATATAAATCTACTGATATAAATAATACAATCCAATATTTTAACTTACGTATTCAGAAATAGCATGAGGAAGTAAACATAAATCACAGTTAAACTAGCTTGGTAGTTTAAAATTTTAGCTCATAGGTAAAGAGGTGATCATCACTTCAAATAGTGATATTTGAAATACAGGTATCAGCTAGATATTGTTCAAGAAAAACTGCTCAGAGACATTTTTGGAAAAGAAGCAGGAAAACTTAACATAATATGCCATTCCACTACCACACCCAGAGTATCTAGTGAGCCCATGCACATTACAGTGAATCTAACCTCTCAAAGACTTACCAAGATAAATAAACCACATCTGTCCACTGGGATTGGCAAGTGCCTTTTTGTTCCCTTTTAGATCTAAGGCTCTCAGAGCAATAATGCTATTCACTGTTATGATCTCAAAGGAAACCCACACTTTAAATGATTATCTCTATCTAATCTTCCACACCCCCTCTCCTTCATAGCATAAATATTCAGTGTAAAGAACAAGTTACCATGAAGAGCAATTATGGAGAAGACCCCAGGAATTCCTAAGCATAATCAGTAAGACTTACACACTTGTTGACCAGCTTCCTAAAAGAAACTGCTCAAATCAAATTATTAAATTGTCACTAAAGTAACAGCTCAGTTATGAGTTGCTAATGGCTGAAGTTGCTAGCATATTTCATACCAGAAGACAATACGACAATGAAGCAAACAATATGAACAAGCCCAGTTTTCAGATCACGTGATGTGAATTTTATATTATTTGAAATAGCATGGAAAAAATCTGTTAACCATGATCAGCAGTCATAACCAGGATGTTTGATTACTGCAGAGCAAAATTCATCAGAGCTAAAGACTAACTGGAATTAAGATTAACTAAATAGTTTCAAGTATCTTAAAGTTTTCACACTCTTCTTTAAATATTATCATGCAAATTTGCTTCCTACTGAAAAACAAACGCATTCTTTGAAAAGCAAGAGAAGGGGAATCTTATATCTTACTCACTTATTTTTCAGTAAGTAAGTTTTTATTTTTAAAAAATTTAACTGATTTTTTTATTCTTATCTTATAACTGCATATCCAACTATGATAACCAACTCTAGCTTTCTCTTTATAAGGCTTCCACTTTATCAGATTAGGCAATAATGGGAAGATAATTCTCTCTCTCCAAAAATGCTACAGGACTCAGCTAGTCACTCAGGGCACATGCCCTGAACTGAGACTAATCCAGTCTCACTGACCTCTAGAGATCAGAAACTGCTCACGTCTTCTGTTTCCTCTCTCCAACTAACCTTTACCTTATCCGATAACAACTTTCTTTTTTATGTTTTCTGGGCACACCAGTCAGAGCTCAGGACTCACTCCTTGCAATACAGGGGACCAAATGTGGTGCCTGGAATCAAACCAAGGTAGGCTGCAAGCAAGGCAAGCACCTTATCCACTGTACTATCTCTCTAGCTTTCCTATTTAATTATTTTCATCCACAGTCACTGAAATCAAGTAGCTAAAGGGAAAAGAAGGAAGTAAATTTTAGACCTTAAAAATAATAAAAATAATACAGCAATAAATAAAACTTACATACTGCTTACAAGAGTACAGTACAATAAACAATGTATCTGCTGTGTAATTTAAGACTACTACTTTCTAGTAGTCTTTTTTTTTTGGTTTTTGGGTCACACCCGGTGATGCACAGGGGTTGCTCCTGGCTCTTCACTCAGGAATTACCCCTGGCGGTGCTCAAGGGACCATATGGGATGCTGGGATTAGAACCCGGGTCGGCCACGTGCAAGGCAAACGCCCTACCCGCTGTGCTATCGCTCCAGCCCCCCTCTAGTAGTCTTATGGCAAGTTTTATCAGCTGATATGAAATTTTAAATTTCCATCATGGCCAATTATAGAGCAAATGTAATTTCAACATCAAATAACTTATTTTTTAAAAAATTTTACTAAGGCACCATGACTTTAAACTTATTTATACTTGAGTTTCAAGAAAACAATGTTTCAGCACCAATTCCACAACCAAATAACTTTTTAAAATGAGATATTTAGCATTAAATTTTTCTTATCAAGTCTCAGAAATCCAACATGTACTTTTCACTTATAGTATGTCTCAACTTGGTTGAATCACATTGCAAATACTCAAGAGACACATATGGCTAGGAATTAAACTGGATGCTTTGGGCTTTTGTTGTGGCAAATACTGTTCTAGTGCTTTAAAATAAAAGCAGATTCTGGCTAGAGAAACAGTACAGCAGGAGGGCACTTGTCCTGTAGGCAGCCAACACTGGTTAGATCTCAGCACTGCATAAGGGTCTCCCATCACTACCAGAAGTAATCCCCTTGCACACGGCTGACTGGGTTCAATTCCCAGCATCCCATAAGGTCCCCCAAGCACTGCCAGGAGTGATTCCTGTGCATCACCAGGTGTGACCCAAAAAGCAAAACAAAACAAAACAAACAAACAAAAAACAGGAGTAATCCCTAAGTACAAAGCCAATTAGTAAAGCATGAGCACTGTTCAATAATGGTCCCAATGCCAAAAAAATGAATAATAAAATTCACAAATTCATTTAATGCTCAAAACAATCTATGAAGTAGACACTACTATTATTTTCATTTTATAAACAAGAAAGTGTAACAAAGAGCAAGACCCAAAATCACACTGGCAAATAAGGGGAAAATTCATACTAGCCATCTTGCTACAACTATAATTCCATTTAGTAAGAGCCTCGAAGGTGTACCACAATTACAGAAATGCATATATTAAGTAAATCTCGCACTCCTCACAGTAACCTTTAAAGATAAGTATCATCCAATTTTATATACTGCTGCATCACTAATAGAAAACATGCAAGAGTAAAACCAGCAAAATTTCACGAAGTAACACAGTAAAAGTCATGGTGATCAGTTCTAAAGGTACTTGTAATCTAGTAAAATAATAGAAATCCATTATAAAAGTTATTACCGGGATATGGAGTCAATGGTTAGGGGACATGCACAGCATGTGCCACACTGGGAACACACGAACCCCTCAAGCATCACTAGGTGCCATCCTGGAGCCCCCCATACTGTCAGAATGGCCCAGCACACAATGCTGGGATAGCATCACACCCTTGGCACTTTCACTGAACCACTGGCCCAAGTGGTCAAGGTAATCCCTGGAAAATCGAGGCTCCCATATCATAGCACCACATCCTTTGGTAGTCACACTAAACTGTTAAATAGGTAGGTTGGCCAAGAATCACTGGAGGGATTGCCAAATGAGTATGCTACTAAATATTGTAGCCATTTAAAGAGAAGAAATTATACCCTACTAGAACAGGAGAGCATATGTCTAGCACTTGCAATGCACTGATGATCCTCAAGCACCTATGGGTAGCCCAGGAAGCCCCAAGTACTGAACCTTCAGGTCGGTGCACTGTAGAAAATCACCAATTGACACCCTGGCCCCTGAGAACTTCTAGGTGTAGTTCTTATAAACATAAGTAATAAAAGTGACTTAATTAATGATCTATAGTAAAATGTTCCAAGAGCAAAGGCAAGGTGGATGAAAAGCCCTGCATTGAGAAGTCTACAAGGTATCAAATGAATAGCTAAAATAATTGGGTGCGGGGAGCATATTCACTATATTCAGGGCTTACTCCTAGCTCTGTACTCAGGGATTACTCACAGAGGTACTCAGGGGACAATATGTGATGCTGGGGTTGAGCCTTGATATGTGATGGTAAGCACCTTAAATCCTTTATTATCTCTCCAATCCTAAATATATTTTTAATGGCTGTGTACAGTATAGTTCAAGTGGGAAAAACACCTACTAGATGTGGTGTTGAGGCTGTGTAATGGCCATGAGATGGAAAAAAGCTAATTCTGTGCTAAGTTGAGGAGACTTAATAAGATCAAAAGTGAGACCAGTTAACACTGGGCAGGCGAGAAGGCAGCAGGAAAAATTACACAGGCTAAGGTTGGTAAGACATTGTTAAAAAGTATAAAGAGGCAACAAGACTATGAATTTGAACAGATGATAAGGGTAAGAATTTGTAGATTCAGAATTTTTAAGGCCAGTGTAAAAAATTATTTGAAAAATAATAGTTTCAAACCTTGGGATAAGCAGTGTGGTGAGCCATTAAAATCTGGCTGTGACATAACCAAACAAGTGTCCAAGTTATCTATAACGAATAGGGTTTTTTTATTTACCCCTTTGGGAACTGTTCTTTCCACATTAAGATCTGGGGTCAGAGTGGTAATTTACCTCTGAATGCATATTTCAACCCCTGGCTAAGGAGAGACTGCTGGTCCACACGCCTCCACATGCCAAAAAGAAATAGCACCAAGCCAAGAATAGCTCCTGAGCACTGGTAAGGTATGCCCCAAGAAGAGAGATCTGTACTACAAATTACTGGCCGTGTGTGTGTGTGTGTGTGTATAACTCTTTTTGTAAATTAAAGAACTCCTTTTCTATCAAGCTCGTGGTTAGCAGGAGATGGCAAAGCACATTATCTTGCAACCAATACACTTCTAATTTCAATTCAAAGACAGAAAAAGGATCTCAGATTCAGACTTCCTACCCAGTTGAATAATGTTCTATAAGGACTTAATGAACAGCTATGCCTAAAATATTGGTCTTTGGCTTGAAGTTCTTAATGTTTTAAAGGAAAAGTTAAAAGCAATTTCCCAACTGCCTACTTTCCTCTCCATTTATTTATTATTTTTCATGTTTAATTAAAAAACACTTCTACTTTAAGCAAATATTTCCTTTTTTTCCCTTTAATTACCTGACAAACGGTAGTATAGCTACATAAATTCTGCCTGAGGTTAAAGCTGGAGTACAGCCTAATCACCAGCTTGAGACATTGTTCTGGCCAAGTAAAGCAGAACACATTTATCCCATGTGTTTGAACAATACTTAGGCACTTCCGTTAAGACCTCCTTTTACCCGGTTTGATTCTGATTAACCCCTTTCTTGATTTGTGTGGGAAATCTGGGTGTTCTTCACACCACCACAGCAGGATTAAAGAAATGTGCCTCAACATAGCAGTGTTCAGATGTGCACAGTTTTAAATGAAGAATAGGAACACGGGCCAGAACTACTCCATAAAATGAAAACTTGTGCAGCCTTCCCTTGATTCAACTGATTTAGTTTTGGCCAAGGCTTCAGTTGTTTCTGCTTCTTCCCATAAATAATGTGTTTAAAGTACAGTTATAAAAGCAGGTAGAAAAGTCAAGGGGGAAATTATGAAGAAAATAAATATTGAAAGCATTATGCAATTAAGAATGACTATTCTACCAGAAATAAGAAAAACTGGGAAACTAATGACACACAAAACACTGAATCTCAAAACAAAATACAAACATAATGAGGGTATACTATTTTTTACCCCTCAAGAGGCCCACTCCAAATTCTTAGGCACAAGTATGTAGTTTTACATGTGTGGTCTAAAGATGCTCAAAGCACTTTTCTTATCCTACAATTCAATCTAGTAATAAAAGTATGGTGCTCTGGAAGACAATTCAGGGCAGCTGGGAAGTTTCACTGGAATCAAATGATCTCATCTGCCAACTATCCAGGACTCCCTCAAGTTTGGAAGTGCTCTTTGTCACTGGCGGTCTCTCCAGCAACTGACAAGAGAAGTGTGGAGGGTGGGAAGACAACCATCTCCCCATTTAGGAAAATCTTCCCACACTAGTACACTTCTCCAACTAAGACAACTTCCCATAATGGGCAAATGATCCAGGATAGCGGCAAGGGTACAGGGAGGTAGTAGTAGCCTCAGAAACAATTGGGAGGGTACTGTTTGTTCACTTGAATTTCCAGGGGGCTGCTGAGTGATGTTCCACCTCCCCCCCCATAAAAGGCAGCAGGCCAAATAAGTTTGGGAAACTGATCTAAGATATTAAAACCACACAGGCAGAATACCTGAATGGAACGAGAAAATCTACCTTTGGCACAGATAGTTAGAAGGGATCTTGTGTAGCCACCTACTCAGATAATCTTTGTGTACACACCAAATAAAGTGGTATGCTAGTAAGAAGAGGTGCTAGAGACTCTGGCTACCTGAACAATTCATGCACAAACTTCTTCAACTTAAAAAAAAAATCTAATGATGATAATGAAGACAATAATAGCATACTGAGGTTAAGAGGAATGTCCAGAAAGAACAAAGCTTGGGAGTCAGAAAGACCCTAATTAAGATTCAAATATCCTAGGAAGCACATTTAAATTTTGTGTTTCCACTTCTTTATCTCAAAATGAAAAAAAAAAAGTGACAATGCAAAATAAAGAAAATGCTATGGAGATAAATTTAGCAGTGTGATGCAAACACCTGGCACCCAAATCTTTCAGAATATTCATTCATTACTCTCTACTCTCCTACTGGAGTACAGTGAGGCCTTAAAAGCAGATAGAACTGGCCTACCAAGAACAGACTTATGATTTATAGCTTTTGCTCCCCAGAGGCTTATATTCACTTGACAAGCATTAACTGCATGTTCATTGCATACAAACCATGTTTCAGGCAATGGAGATATAGTTGTGCCTTGTTTTGGTTTTCAGAGGGAAGACGTGGGCCATATCCCAGGTGCTAATGAAACTGTATTTTAGGGTCACTCTCAGTGGTGCTCAAGCATACTACAGTACTGGGCACACAATCTGGGGCTCCCATGTAAAACATGAGCTATCTTTGCTGCCCAAAAAATATATTTCCTTTAATTTTGATATTTATAGAATTATTTTTTCTTTTAATTTTGTGGGAGCTTTGGGGGCAGAACCACACCTTTCTGTGCTCAGAGAACCAAACTGAATGCCTGGAATCCAATCCAGTTCAGCCACTTGCTATGCAATCACCTAACATGATATATTATCTCTCCAGCCAATTTTTAATTTTTTAGAGTCAAGGGTTGAAAGCAAAATTTTCTCCAAAAAGAAAACAGTGGGGTGGTCAATCCGCAGAACTAAATTAAAAAACAAAGAGAAAAAAAATACCAATCAATAGAATCATGATGACAGTTTGCCTCACCATTTTGATGTAAGCACTAGTTATGCTATTAATCTAATGTCAGTATAAATGCACAGAAAAGGCAACATAGGGGAGAGCAAAACTATATTATGAAATATTAGGAGAAATGAAAAGCCTGTGAATATAAAACCAAAAATTAATTTTAAGCTCAGATAGGAGGGGTACCCAGAGAAGTCAACACAGAAATCTTAAGAAATACGGTTTAGCAGTAGGCCTTGCATATGAGATCCTGGGTTCAATCCCTGGCATTACCAAATATATTAAATGAAAATAATATCAAAACAGAATTAGTTTTATTCTGAACATAGTCATGTAAACTAAGTACCCTTGAAGATGATACTGAGACACTCACTTATCTCAGGTAGCAATTTCATAACTCATACGTGGTCAAAAAGTGAGTCATTATAAATATGATTTTTTTTGTCTGAGGCCTCATGTTTTAAATCAGCAGAGTTCAAGCTATAAATTAAATTCCTAAGAGAAGACAGTTTCAATTTTTAATTTAGTGAAAGAAAAGTGGCATTTTCTAAAAAAGGTTAAGATGTATTAGGTAGAATATACTAGATTCCTTCCATTTCTAAGATCCTATTATCATAATACCATTTTTACTTGACTACAGAGACTTAGAAACAGAGAATTTATCTTAATTATTTGTCCCCAACATAAAAGCAAATTCAAATATAATAGATGTAAATTATATAAATTACAAAACAAAAAGGGTAATTCAATGGATCAATGAGAAAAATGTGCCATGAATTAGGGAACAGATACATTCAACTCTCTCTGGCATTTAAAAAAAAATGGTCTCACTTAACTGTAGAATACAGAATAACAGGACAAGGGAAAAAGAAAGTGTGGATACCTAGATAGCACTTGATTCTGAAGGAAAGATACTGAGAAAAGGAAGAGGAGGTTAACAAAGGCAGGGTCAGGGGCCTCCTAAACACTGAGGACATATAGATAATATATATCTATACATCTGAATCACAGAACCAACAAAACTGGAAGCATGAGATTCATGCAATAATTAAATTGCCTATCAGGGAAGCAGGCAGTGGAGCAGGAGGGAAACTAGGGCCATTGGTGGAGGGTAGCTGACACTGGTGATGGGATTGGTGTTGAATATATTGTATGCCCAGAACTCAACTACGAACAACTTGTAAATCACAGTGCCTTACTAAAAATCATGTTAATGTTGTAAATGATCAAGATAACGAATCTGTACCACTCAAGGAAAAATGATTGTTACTTTGATACTTCGTTAATTTCATAATCCAACAATGAAATAATATGTAGACACCTATCTGTTTTGAGATATGTCACTGTTTGCTTTGAGGTCATACCCAGGGGTTCTCAGGATTTACTGCAAGCTCTATGCTCAGGAATCACTCCTGGTAGTGCTCAGGGAACTATATCAGTGAGGAGGATAGAACCCATGTCTGCCCCTGTGCAGGACAAGCTCCTTATCTGTTATGCCATCTTTTCAGCCTCGTGAAATATGTCATTTGTAGTCCCTCAAAATGGTAACTATAACACCCCTCCCCAATAAGCCTTGCTTAAAATCATACTGCTAGAAAGGAATGCTGATTCAAATGATAGGTTTTGTAGCTCCACATCTCTGCTTTTTAACTATGTTGCTATTTTCATTAAAGCCGTCAAAGAAATGGTACTTCCTAGATGGGTGGCTTAATTTTCAGAACATGCTATATTTTGTTTCTATGTTAATTCTAAACCTTAATCTCCGTGAGGTCACTAATAATGTAGTCCTACCTAGAGGAGAACAATTTTCCCCAAATATAGATTATACATACAACCTATCTTTTTTTGTACTTGACATAGCAACTACTGTTCACATTAAAAGAAGATGAATCAAGCATATAAAGGGAAACATAAAAACACTAAAAGCCTTCAATGAAGTGGTACACAGGTGATGATGTCAAACAACACAGTGAGGACAAACTTCATACCAGAGCAATGGGTACTAAAGAGAAAAAAAAAAAAGATTTTAAAACGAAGTGTGAAAACACTGTTCGGATGGGACTGGCAGAGAAACCCAGATGTGCGGGACCCGGGGCTGAGATCCCCAAGTCTGCTTGGACTGGGTCTCGGCCTTCTCCACCTCCAGTAGCTTGGCAGCTACACCCACAAACTGCCTCCAGCACCTGTAATCCCACCAACGGCCAACATCCAGAGACTATAAGACCACACTCCCAGAAGAGAGCAATGCAGAGTATCTTGCCCCAGCACCTGGCTATCTTCACTGGGGCCCCTCGGAGGGGACGGGCTGCCTTTCCCTCCCCACCCCAAGCAGAGCCTTGACAGAAGACCTCCAGAACCCAGCCACAGTCATGCTCAAGGACACTCTCCACACATTTGGACGAGCCTCACGCATGAAGGGACTGGCAGAGGAACCCAGCCAGCCTGCCTCCAGCGCCATGTAATCCCACCAACTGCCAACATCCAGAGACTATAAGACCACGCTCCTGGACATCCTTGTTCTCCCTCTTAGAGAACCTGACAAGCTACCAAGAGTCCATTGTCCCACAGGGGAGCCTTGCAAGCTCCCCATGGCATATTCACATCCCAAATACAGTAAAAGATATATACATATCTCTTGGAGAGCATGGCAAGCTACTGAGAGTAATCTGCCTGCACGGCAGAGCCTGGCAAGCTATCTGTGGCATATTCGATATGCCAAGAACAGTAATGATAGGTCTCATTCCCCTGACCCTGAACGAGCCTCCAATTGCTGGGAAAGACGAGTAAGGAGAGGCTGCTAAAATCTCAGGGCCGAGTGTAATAAGAGATGTTACTGGTGCCCGCCTGAGTAAAATGATGAATAATGGGATGACAGTGACAGTGACCATGATGATGACACAGTGAATCCTAAAGATAAACAGGGTATGTAGATCTCATAAATGTCAGGTTTGCTTTTTAACAATCTGGGTCCTGTTGTTATTAGTATGGGAAGGAGGATTGGAGGGAGTAGTGTTAATAGCATAGATAACTTAATATTGCTTCTTTTATCTATCAGGGAGACGGAAATTACCTACTTTGCCTTGGTATCATTTACCTACCTCAGTAAAAAAATGTACAAAGAAACAAGTGGTTATAGCAAACCAGACCAAATAGTAAAAGGTGCAGGGCTGAAGAGACAGACAGTTCAGGGGATAAAGTGCTACACTGCATGTGGCTAACCCTGGTTCAATCGAAAACACTGCATGTGATCCTGTGAATACCATCAGGAGTGCCCCTCAAACAAAGCCAGGAATAGCTCCTTGAGTATTCCTAGGTATTTCCCCCAAACCCAAAACTAAATAGTCAAACTTTCAGATAAAAGTAGTGTGTCTAAGAACCTCCATATATCAAGGTTTAATAGTTTATTGCCAACTCTACAGGTAGTCACAGAATAAATAACCTAAAGCTAGAAATTTAACTTATTTCCTATACCTCTCTTTTCTAACAAAAAATGGAATGGTTTACTAATGCAAATAACATATATAAAAGGAAAACTACCACTATATTCCTACGCTTTAAAACTCAAGATATGGGGATGAATTAAGTATAGCAGATAAGGTGTTTGCCTTGTACATGGCGGAATTCGATGCCCAGCATCCCATACCATCCCCCAAGCACCTCCAGGAGTAATTCCTGAGCACTGAGCCAGGAATAACCCCTGAGCATCACCAGGTGTGACCCAAAAAGCCAAAAAATAAAATCAATCACTAAAGTAAATAAAAGAATTCTCAAGATAATCAGAAGAAAATCCAACATTAATAAAAGAACTCTCAAGATAATCAGAAGAAAATCCAACATTACTTACACAGTGTTTCATGATTAGATGCATATAACATATGAATACATAAAAAATTGAAATATATGCATTTAAAATAAATTAGGGACTGGGGTGACAGCTCAAGTAGTAGAGCACATGCCTACCATCTACAAGGTCCTATATTTAATCCTAGGCACGGAATGCACCATTACCCCCAACACCACCCGAATGGCCAACCACCATTGCCAGTTCTGAGCATTAAAGACAAGTGCTCCACCCAACCTCTCCCTCACTCAACCACCACTGAGCTTGTATTTATTTTAAGAATATATATCACCAAAGCTATCAATTGTATTAATTCCTTTACTCCTTAGTCATTTTCACTTTTCCATAGAATAGGAGTGGAACAAAAGAAAAATATATACATATGTAATATTTATGCCCTATATATTTTAAACAATTAAGTGATAGGTGTGGTGCTGTAATTAAAAGTGCATGGGAAACGATCATTAACAATACTACAAAAGACAGTATTTCAATCAATAAAAAGTTAAAATAAAAAGAGAATCTGAACGTTGAGATCAGAGGAGTAGTACAGAATTGATTCTCCAACATCTCATGGTCCCTCAAGCATCCTGGGTATGACCCTGGAGGTTCTTGATCACTACCTGATATGGTCCTGGAGGAGCCCCCAAACCACCCCAGTGGCCCACAGCATCACAGGGCCCTCCCCAGTGGTCCACAGCATCACAGGGCCCTTGCAGCACCACATCCTTAGGTTCTAGCACTTAACCAATGGTCCTGATGGCAGGGAACTGCTGGAATGAGTCTCCAGGCCTCCTAAGCACTATTTGGAAGGCCCCCCACCAAAACAAATTTTACAACTTCTAGTTACAAACTGATACATGAAGTGAGTAATAACCAAGTAATGGAAAACTTTTCCAAATGAGTATTACAAGTGCCTAAAGAAGTAGGGTTTTCCAACTTTTACTTATTAATATTTCACTCCACAAACAGGAGACACCTGAGACTATATTAGACTATAGTGAGAGACTCCTCAAGTATGTGTAAACATATAGTGGTGGCAAGTTAAGACGCTGTTTTCATTCCTCTTCAAATAAGCTTTAGAAAGAGTATTAAAATATACTAGGTTCTCAAACGTGTGTTTATTTTTCAAACATGTGTTTTTAACTTAAATCATTATAATTGTATTCTACCTTCTTTTCCAGTTTTCATAAGTGTATTTGTGATGGCTAAAGTGAACATAGGAAAATACTCTGGAAACATACACTTAGAGATACAAACTAAATGAGGCATTAGAATATAATTTTCAACTTATAACTTTTTACAAAGCTATCACCATTTCTCAAATACTCATATACCATTAAATGTTCATGGCAGTTTCTATTTAATTGATAATATATAAAAAAACATTGTGTCTCCTTCTACTATATGCTGAGCTCCAGGTTTGACTCTAAACTCTAATTAACTTATATGCTCATGGGGAAAAACAGGCCTAAATATTTGTGATCACTGTAATTACTGTCATCCCATTGCTCATCGATTTGTTCAAGCGGGCACCAGTAACATCTCTCATTAAGAGACTTATTGTTACTGTTTTTGGCATATCCAATACGCACGGGTAGCTTGCCAGGCTCTGCCGCGAGGGCTCCATACTCTCGGTAGCTTGCCGGGCTCTCTGAGAGGGGCAGAGGAATCGAACTCGGGTCAGCCGCGTGAAAGGCGAAAGCCCAACCGCTGTGCTATCTCTCCAGCCGGCCTAAATATTAATTTTCTAAAATGAACTCGGAGCCAAATAGGTAGTTCAGCAGGTGAGGTGCTTGTTTTACATGTGGCCAACCTGGGTTCAACCCCCAGCACCACAAATTGTCTCCTGAGCACAGAGCCAGAAGAAAATGCTGAGCTCTTCCAGATATAGTCCCCAAATAAAGATTTTTTTTTTTTTACTGTAAAAATGAACTGAGATAGGAAAGTTACAAAACTTCTCTAAAGACTCAGTTTTAAACTCCCAACAGAATTTAAAGCTTGGGCAGTAATAGAAGCATATGCAGAACTAGGAAGTTTTCTAGCATACAATCTTTAAGAAAAAAATTCAAAATTGTTAGAGGGAGGATAATCCATTAGGAACTTACTGGAAAACTGGTACTTATTTGAAGGCTGATTTTCGAGAAATATCTAAAAATTAATAAATAAGGTGTCTTTACCAACTGTGTCAGAAGTGATAGATAATTCATATTTTTAAAAAATGTTAATACTACATGTGACAGGAAGTGAAAAGAGCTTAATATGGTGTTGGATACCTGGAAACATTCTAATTGAAACTGATGTTCTAGTTCATAAAATAATTATGTGGCACATTTAAAAAATCATTCTAGTTTTATTATTCAGTAAATTTAAATATATATTTGGAGGTGGGAAAAAGATACACCACACCTAGCCTTACTCATGGAACTATTCCTGACTCTGCTCAAAAGTGATCTCTGGCTGTACTAAAACTATATATGGTGCCAGGGATCCAAACTAGTTAGCAGGATGCAAGGCAAGAGCCTTCACCACTGTATTATTTCTCAGGACCTAAATATACATTTAGTGTGAAAAAATGTTAAGATTGAACTCAAAAAGAGTTGTGAGCTTAACTTTGTTAGAATGTATTCCATTTCTTATTACTGTACTTAGTATTTTCAAGAATTTAGAAATAAAGTTATTGTATCAATATAATCTCTCCTCAATTACTGAAACCATTATTTGGCCCTCCTCCAAGTTACCAAAGGAATCCTCTTTGTATTAGAAAACTGCATGAAATTTCCTAAAGGAATCAGGTAGGTTGATTTTGCTTGAGTTTGTTTTATTTATAAGAATGATAATAAACAATTTACTGAGAACCAAACTCTTAATATTAAGATTTAATATTAAGTAAGGTCATTGATTTCCCAAGGCAACAAATTCTTTTAATAAAAGAACAAGTCCAAAAGTTTATGTCAAAAACACATATCCAGGGACCGATGCTATAGTACAGCAGGTAGAGTGCTTGCCTTGCATGCAGTCGACCCAAATTGGATCCCTGACACTCAGTATGGTCCCCTGAGTCCACCAGAAATGATCCCTGAGTGCAGAGTCAGGCCCTGAGCAACACTGGTTGTGGCCGAAAAACTACAACAACAATATAGTTTTATGTCCAATAGTTTTATGTTGATATAGAAAACTCACAAGTGAATTTTTTATCTTGAAAGCGAATTTAAAAATACATTCAGGAAAAATTATGACTGCCTTGATTTCAGTATGTTAAAAAAAATGTTGGTATGTAGCAACTCTAATATAAATTAAAAGAAGTTGTTAAGGGATTTGAATTAATTTTCAAGAGTACTTCCACAGAAATGAAGAAAACTGTTTGGGGAAGTCAGTAACTGTTACTTTGGGGCAAAGTTTGAAGTAAATTCCTGAGTTTTCACTCCCTTCATTGTTCATCTTTCTGGTCAGTCAAAGATCACTAAGGTTATAGTCCACTCCTTTGAAAAAACAGTAATTGCTACATACCTACAGACAATTCTAATTAATCTTAAGTTTGTAGAATGGATTAATGACTTCATTTTATAGCTCTGTATGGACAAAGATTTCATTTTCCATTAATCATTAATAAGAATATAAGAATAATTGCTGAAAAATCTACAAAGCTATCCAATGGTCAAAAGTGGTAAGAAGCTTCTGACAGAGTTCTAACATACATACATAGCCTCTGACCGCTGTCCTTCAAGTATTGTAGCAAGCAATATTGATGGAAAATATATTACTTTATTTGAAGTGTTTAACCGAGAGGGATTTTGTTTGGTTTGATTTGATTTGAGATTCTAAGTGACTATAGCATGTAGTGCTCAGGAGCCCATGCAGTGCTGAGAATCAAACTTGGGCTTCCTGCATGCAAAGTATGAGCTCCATACCATTAAGTTATCTCACAGGCCCTTGAAAGTTTTTTGTATGTTTTTGTTTGGGGTGCAAACTCTGCAGTGCTCAGAGCTTACTGTTGGCTGTGCTCAAGATCACTACTCATGGCTCTCAAAACATGGTACCAGGGATCAAATCTGGGTTTGTATATATACCGCAAGCACTGTAAACCCTTCACTTTCTCTCCAGCCTAAAGATTTTTTTTTTTCCTTTGTTTTGAATTTTTAAGTTACTATCTGAACCCTCATCCACTCTTGGTGGGAACTGTTATCTCCACGAGAAGGAGCTGATTTAACCTATAAGGAAAGCAGTATAGAGATTTCTCAAAAAGACAGAACAGAACTCCTCTATGACTCAACACTACTTCTTGTTAGCTATCCCCAAAATGCAAAAACATTAATTTGAAATGATATATGCACACCTTTGTTTACTGTGGCACCTAGTTTAATAGCCAAGGTACATAAATCACCCAAATGATTCCAAACAACAGATGAAGAAATTGTGATATGTACATATCACATATATACATACTTGTGTATATATATATATATATGTTACACAATGGAATACTATGAATCAAGAAGTTATACAACACACACACACATACATACACATATATATATTACACAATGAAATACTATGCACCTCTAAGAATAAAATCATGCAGCAACATTAATGGAACTAGAGGATATCATTCTAACCAAAGATTTTTTTTGTCGGGGGTCACACCCAGCGATGGTCAGGGGTTATACCTGGCTTTGCACTCAGGAATTACTCCTGGCAGTTCTAGGGGCACCATATGGTATGCTGGGGATCAAACCCAGGTTGGCCGTGTGCAAAGCAATACCCTACCCTCTGTACTATCGCTCTGGCCCCTAACCAAAGATTTTTAAATTAAATGTTTATTTGATTGTGACAGTACAATGTACAGAGAAATGATATCTTTTATTATTATTTAAGACTTAATACTTAAGGAAATTCAAAAGTCCTTCTGTGACTCTGGATATGGTTACCCACGTTCTATTTTTGCTGAAGTAGGATATAACACTCTTTCAAGTAAAAATTATTTCAATAATGAGTGAGTAAAGACTTTCCCGTTCTCAAAATCCTCCTGTTCTATGTTTCTATGTTAACTGTTATCTCCATGAGAAGAAGCTAGGAGGTACTTTCCTAGCTAGTCTTAATACCTCAGAAGGCATGAAGACCGAGAGGCCCCCAGGCACTGCAAACCAGTGCTGTCACTTGTAGTCACTACTCAGCCTCGCTAATGCCATGCCTGTCATGACAAGTACCAGTCACCTTGGCACCACACCTCTACCTTGAAAAAACATACCTTTGAAAGGGTGTGAGCCACAGACAGAACCTGTTTCAGGGGTTGTCAAGGGAAGCCATCCTTGTCTATAAACAGCAGAAAGATTTGAAAGAGCCCAAAGGCACAGATACAGGACTGATAGCCTAGAGAGCAAATAATTGTTCTATTTCCTGTGCATGGACAAAGCAGGGAAAATGACATATTGAGATACCATTTGACCAGGCTAAAAGTGGGCTCAGTTGTCAGCCTAAACCTGCCATCTGGTGTTAAGATATAGCAGATCACAGCCCAGATGTGTTCCTTCAAACAAATCACATCTTTTTTTCCCCTTTACCCACTCTTTTTTCCTTTCTGTAAGGAAAGTGGTGCCTGCCAAAGATACAAATCAGCTGAAGTTTACTTAAACTAAAAACTCTTGTTAATTTACTCAGCCAAATAAGTAGGTATGTTATTACACACACACACACACACACACACACACACACACACACACACACACACACACACACACACACACCCCTAAAAGCCAACCAACTTTTCAGAAATGGTATTTAGAGATACTGAGCAAAAAATCATTTGTTTACAATTCATCAACCCTAAAACTTGAGGCTCTCCTTAGTCATCCAAAAGCCAGTTCATCTGAAAAATGAAATTTGTTTCAGTAAAGTTGAGTTCTAAAATCCTGGTCTTCTTTATTTTTTACTCAATATCTCATTCCACAATTGGGGTGGAGAAGGGTTATGCAGTGCTATCATTTGCACCTCATTACACTTGGGCTAGAGCTTTGAGAAAGCTGATATTCCCTCTAAATTTTTACAGATGCTTCTAGTTTACCAGTTCATGACTGCACTACTAGGAAAGACTTCCTGCCTCTAAACTGCTTGCTGGCATGTATGCTGAATTTCAAAATCCCTGAAAAAAGTAAACCTTTGTGGTGTTCTCTTAACTTTCTTGCTGGGGGAGAGGGGGAGGGTCACATAAACCACACCAAGCAAAAGCTTTTTCTCCTATAAAGTGAGACTAAACCTCTCAGAAACATTCCCTCCCAACTACTGACTGTTCATCTTTACTTGGAAACGCCCCACAAAAATGTTCATTTACAGAAAGTTATTTGTGGAAGGTGTTTTTCATCATAAATTATGATTAAGGCATGTTCAGTAAGTTGTGGACATAATGCAATCAAAGAAAGCCTTTTACCTGAGTCTATGTGCTTCCTTTTATTTCTTATGTATCATCTGAAAAACACATTCAGGACAGAGGGAAGAGACACTTTCTAACCGCCCCCCCCCCCACATTTGTTTAATGGCTCCAGGGTTTTTCAAAGTTCAGGGCAGGTGACACTGGTCTGTTCTTAATCTTTACTGCTTTAGCAATGTTAAGGCTGATGACGAGGGACACAAATCCCCTGATGGAACTGAATACATTCCAAGCTCCCCGACCCACTCAAAGCCGTAATCCCCTGCAGCTGGATTTTACTTACCACCATGCACAGCTAATACATTTTTTAAAAGCTAGTCACTGGTGACAAATGTAAACTGGACAGAGCAGCAGCTCCCCCTTTTCCCTATTTCTCTCCCTTGCCCCTCAATCTCCACCCCCCCACCCCATAACCCACAGACTTGCTGTTTCTGTGATGGATAGGACTCATTTTTTATAGCCACCAAGCCTGTGCCATATAGTTGTGCTCTAAAAGACAAGAAGGCTTTTTAAAAGCATCTTCAGCTGTCAAGATTCTAGCACCCCCATCAGCCGGCCCCCACCCACAAAAAAAAAAAAAAAGAAGAAAGGCATCCTTAACACAAACATTTCACAACTGGAAAAACCCTATGAGATTATCATTGCCATACTGAGTTCACATTTATTTAGCTATCACACACAGGCAAACTATTTTGGCCCCTTGACTGAATTAAGATGCCTGACATATACTTAGACATATGCGAAAGAAAACTGGAAATTTGAAGATCTCTGTGATGTATTTTGTTTATACCTCTTTTTTCCTTTTGAAAGAAAACAAACTTAAACATAGTAAACGACTAGCTTTTCATAACAGGCAAATATGCTATCAGCTTTGATTTTAATCACCACCTAAAAAGGAAAACTGAGAAATCCTAGTTAGGTTAATACCACAGAGCTGGATGAGCTCAAAAAATCATGGCAATAAGCTATGCACAAACTGAATATAAACAGAAGAATAGATGGATGGATAAATACCTAAAATTAGGGTAAATAAATGGTTTTAAATATTACAAAACACTGTACAAGACATATGAGATTATAATAATGGGACAAGAATCCACTTGATCTGATGTAGAAAAAACACAATTAAGATTTGTGACTTTGAGGGGTTTATTTTAGTTTCAAAATAAGTAGTAGTAAATAAATGCTACCAATTATACTTGGTGTTGGCTACTGCAACCAACAACAAAGCTTAAATTGAGCTTGGTTTTGATTACAGCTAAGTTATATCTGAAGAGGAAAGAATAATTTTACAACTCCCTAAGAATTCTAATTTGAGCTCAGTCTCTACAGGACATACATTCACCCAAGTAATTGAAGTCCTGAAAGGCACTACAATTAATAACGTGTAACTAGCAAGAACACAGGAAAGTGACAAGCAGTTCTCCATAAATTAAATTACCAACTGATTATGTGAACTCTCAGTGTCCTCCTAGTGTTGCTGAGAGCAGGTACTCAAAAGCAGTCTGGTGACCAGCCTCAGCAGGACATATGGAAAAGGAATTTTGCTAGGGGGTAGGAAGGAGGCATCCAAGGGAAAGGGGCATTGTACCAATGAGAAAAGAAACAGAACTCTGATTTCCCTACTTGTCACCAACTGTCACATTCCCAGAATCCAGAGAATGTCGTCAACATATGAGTAATGTAATCAAACAGGAAGACTATAAACTCTGTTCGTGGTGATTTTAGTATCTTGGCACTAAACTTAAACAAGAAGTGTGCGCAAATAAATCAATATGTGACTTCGGTGAAGAAAAACAAAATGGAAACTAAGATCACTATGCAGCACACATACACACACACACACACACACACACACACACACACATATATATATATATGAGAGTATTTTGTATTACTAGTGAGGAAAGATGTGAAATATGAATGGCTATACTTTAATACTAAATTTAGAATATAGGATCACCAAAACAAGGGGAAAATTGTAAAATAAAAAAAATAGGTCCCCATGTTTTAAAATTGGAGAGGTCTGGTTAATGGCAATGTAGAGTCTGAATCTATATGTACGTATGTCCTTTCATCAAAAAAAAAATTAAGGCATACTGTATCTCATAGTAATCAAAGATGACTTTGCTTTACAGTATTATAATCATATATCTATTATAATCTGTAAGCAATATTTCCCTTTCATAAAACAAAGTAATCTTAGATCTAAATTCCCATGTCTGCAATGATACATTCAAACTATAAAGTTGTCAAAATGTCTATGCAAAACGTCAAAAGCCTCAAGGGGGGAAAAAAAGAATCCTAACCAGACCTCTGTATGTTATTTAAAAATATTTAAAAAATGGTTTGCTTCATTAATCAAATGTTTTAATACTAAAGTATCCTACAATGTACCAACAAATTTATAGGCACAAATTTACAGGCACAAATAAGTCTCTAATTCACTGAGAAGTACTGATTATATTGATAGAAAAACCACAACAATTTGTATTTATCTGAACTTCCAGGAACCAATTCATAAGACTTACAAAAACCTAACTGAAAATGCTTAGGCTTAAGTAAGCATAAATCCTTCCAAGAAAACACATATAAATTGAATACTGTCTCTTTAAGTTGAAGGACCTACTATAGCTAGGTTAGTAAGAAGCCAAGAAAAAGTTCTGAAGTTTAACTCTCAGGAGCAAACATTTTCTACTTGTGAAGTAAACTCTGTTGAAAGACAGCAGACTATGGTCCCACCAGTAAAAACAGGAAAGTTTTCAGCTAGTGACAGCTTTGCATACAGAAGGGGGGAAAAAAAAGTGTCATAGACTCACTTTATTAAACCATATGCTCATTGCCCTGTGAAGAAAGCAGGGTCACTAATTAGTTCATTCTGTGAAAGAAGCCCTTCCTGATCCCGTTGACTTTTGTCCCCCTGGTTAGCTCCAGCTATTTCTGTCATGCAACTTGAAAATCACTGGAGGGAGGAAGATCGCCATAACAACCGCTGAAATGATCTTGTGGAATGTGTCTAGTGGCACTGGAATAACCTGAATATGTGCTCCAGATGTGTCGGCTGTCAGGAAAAAAGTAAACACATCTGATGGACAGCGTATGACTAGATGGCCTCGAAGCGACTCCAGAGGCTTGGAAGGGGGGGTGGGGAGGGGCCACATATGTGAGCAGAGGGGATGGGTAGAGACGGGAGAGGCAAAGGGGCAGACGGCATGAAGCACCACAGGACCTCAGGCCTAGGGTGCAAAGGGAGGACCGAGCACAACTGTTAAGCCTTCGTCCTCCCCTGAGTGGCCTCTCTGGGACTTCAGCAGCCTCTGCAAATTTCCGTCTGGCATAGACTTGTGAGCTTTGGGGAGCAAACTAAAACATGAATTCTGAGAGGAGGGGAAAAAGAGAGGAACGAGTTCAAAATGCTTTCAGTCTTAAATATTAATGGCAACATGTTTTTAAAGCATTCCATCTTCAGGGGAGGGCTGTCTCCAGGCCCCTACCTTCTCTGCACCAAATGAATGGTCTTGCCTTTTTGCCCTCTATGCATACTCTAAAGCACACTTTTTATTAGGTGACTGAGTGATTACTTTCCTGATCTGAAATGTTGTCATTTTTTGGTGGTTTTTTTTTTTTTCACAGACTTTCCTAAGGTAGCAGGTGGGCAAGTAGGTCGGTTCCCTAACCCAAAATATTTTTTAAAAATATTTTTCTAATGAAATACATAGAAAGGACTAGAAAACATAATGCAGGCCAAAACACATTTTCACCTTAGGTCCTAAGGGGGCGGGGGGAGGTATTTGAAAAAGGAAGGATTTAATAAATCTATGCCCCGCACTTATGTTTGCAAAGCAGCAATTCTATAGTGCACAGTATGTACTTGTTAAATATCTGCTAAAGCAAGCCAGTTTTCAATGTGTAAAATTCAACAAAAATGCTTCTTACGATTCACATGTAAAGAGTGGCAAAGATTATCTTTAAAAAGCAGCCACATTTAGAAATACTTAAGAAAAATAAACGGGACACATATTTCCTCACAGAAACAAAAATGCCTCCCTAAAGAAAATAGATAATACCACATACAACTACAATACACAAACCACTTACTTACACATGAATCTACCACATTTTCAATGTCTACTTTAACACTAAGAGTTTTCAGAATGACTTAAATTTTAGAGAATACATTAAAATTTTCAGATTTTCCACACATGCTTGCAACTGCAAAAAGGCTACTGTGAAATTGTGTATAAATTTTGAAATGATTCAGACTTGATGTCAAAACATTCCAAGCAACATGTTCCAGATTTTTCTGTCAAAAACATCATATGAATATATTTCGATAAAATTTCTAAATCTTTCCAACAGATGAACTGGAGATTATTTAAAATACACAGTTAAGATATAAAATTGCTTTCTTAAAAATCTTAATTTTCTATGCTTAACATTCAGTAAGATCAATAATCTATAATCAACTTGGGGTGAAGAAAGACATTTACTTGGAATATTTTCAAGGCAATGGCCAACCTAGGAAGCTCCTTTCAATCCCTAAGCATCTGAATACATTTTCTTCCTTTGATGCAACTAATTTTGTGATTCCAATTTTGAAAGTAGTACACCAAAGGAAAAAAGAAACTCAGAAATTATTATCTGAGGGTAGGAAATAGAACAAATCTTCAACTCACTCTCTAAACTGTAATTCATATAATTAACCTGGCAGAGAAAGACCCTAAGGATGCTCTGAGGATAAAGGACTCAAATTTTAAAGAAATAAGTGACAGAATAGCAAGAATGAATGGAACTACCTCTGCCTTCTAGAAATTGGATTCTACTGGCAGCTGGCTGCCTGAAGTAAATAACAGATTCATGGTTGTGGAAAATGCTTTATACGCCTCTAAATGAATACATCGTTATTTCCTTGTGACAGAAACAGTACTTCTTGACAAGTTAGACAACCTAAAATAATCATTGCCAAGGTGCAATTTACAAAATTTGTTGGCAATCTATAAAAAAGAAATCATCTTTTTTGCAATTATTTGCAGAGCACACTTTATTATTATTCCAAGCTAATCTAGTACCTCCCAGAATTTAAAAAACTTCAAAATGGCTGACATATTTCCAAATAGCCAAATATTTAAAAATATTTATAACCCAAAATTATAAATGTGCACATTTGTACAATGAGGTGCCAAATGTCCAAAAGATGGATGAGTTTCAATGACTATTTTTGTTTGCTTTGACCTTGGTATTCAACCATTAAGCAAAAACATGATGTATATTCAAAGAACTGGAAAGTATTTGTATTCATTCATGTGATTCTTCTTGTCCATCTAAACTCCTTTTTACCAATCTTGTATTCAATGTCTATAAGGAAGAAAAATAAGAACTGGATATTCCCTTAAATTCAGAGTAATGACTTTTCAGTGAGAATTCTCTTGGGGATGTTCTTACAAGTATGGTAAGGCTGAAATGGGCTGAAACCTGGAGCTAAGGTAAGAAGTATCAAGTTCCAAACATTGTAAGATACTTATACCAACAGATATGGTGGCTGAACGTCACACAACTAAAATCAAACTGTACACATACTCTGCCCCCGAAGTTCCTGGGTTATTCAAACTCAATCAATTACTCATGGGTTATGGTATCTCAAAGTACCTACTTCTCTTAGATAACACCAAAGAAGCAGCATAAGCTCCAAATAAACTCTTCCTAATACTTTGCTTTTGTATTCCACAGTGCAAATAATGGAAAGACTCTTTATATACAGAAAAGACTAGCAAATAACTTGAAGCAAGTTAAAACAGTCAAGAAAATCAAATATATCAGGGTGGGGGGAGAGAAGAATCGCACACAAAACAAAAAACTAAGAGGAAAACTAGAAAACCAATCTATTAGAATTCCTGCTGACTATGAGCAAAAAACTGCACTGCAGTTTTCTGGCTGCATGAATATTTGAACTGGGATGTAGAAGGCTTCATTCAAATGGCACCAAATCTAAACTTAAAACAATAGTTTTCTGGTTTCTGTTGAAACAAGGAACATGGATTCTTAAAAAACACAATTTAAACAGAGTAAGAACTGCTGAGACTTTAAAACTACAAGGAATTCTTTAAAGGAAATATGTAAAGCTAGCGGATGGATTTAAACGCCATTTAAATAAAAGGAGAAAATTCAGAAGATTCTTTAACAACTTGAATCATTTATCATACTATCAAGGAAAAGGAGCGATTAAGAGAACAAGTATTCTGGAGAAAAAAAGTCTGTAAAACAATTAACACACTATATATATTTTTTCTTTTTGGGTCACACCTGGCAATGCACAGGGGTTATTCCTGGCTCTGCACTCAGGAATCACTCCTGGCGATGCTCAGGGGACCATAGGGGATGCTGGGAATCGAACCCGGGTTGACCTTGTGCAAGGCAAACGCCCTACCCGCTGTGCTATTGCTCCAGTCCCAACACAGTATATTTCTGTCCAAGGCTAGAGGTCTAAAAGATTCCTGACAATGAAAGAGTAAGTTTACCTCTTAGGATACAATATAATTTATAATACAATTTATAAAAGAATTTCTAAAATCTCCAAGCCAGTCTCATAATCTGATTATAAAATAATTCAGTTAATGACACCTAACTCAAGTTTTACTAATAGTATAACCTATTAGTAAGTCTGTAAAATGCTCAAAACAAAAATTAAAATGCACATTAATTTTTAAAATAAAAATTTCACATAGTATTTAGGATAAAAAAGGGCAAAATGATAAAAATAAAAGTCTCTGAATCTATAGCTTTTTATTACAAACAAGGAATCAGTCCTACAAAAGTTCATTGATTTTGCCCTATGTCACAGATATATATCTAGGGAAAAATTAGAACAGAAACCTACATAGCAATATTACTTTCCCACAAATCATTTCTCCTTTTGTCTCAACCAACTTCAAATGTCAAATGACTTGAATTTCCCAGAAGATGAATTCTTCTAAGAATCCCTGCCTAAGTAAAGATAACATTAACAAAGTAGTTTTTTTTTAAATATTCACCTGAAAAATATAAACCTTCTTTCACTATAAGCATTGTTATCAGGCTTGTTAAACTGTAAGAAAATATCTACTTTGTGGATCTGAACTCCATTCTTTTCCCACTTCCTAGAACAGGTGCTTTGAAGCAATGAAATGCCAAAGGGAAGAGAAAAAGGCTGTATTGAGAAGCAGAGAGTTTTGAGGTCATTAGCCAAAAAGCAGTAATGGTTGAGCATATTCTTTTATTGTTCTTTTATCCTTAATTCACTAAGGGCAAAGAGCAATTATTTTCTTTGCTATTTTTCAGTATTATTGACCTTGCAGACCCAACACAGGTTCTAATATACAAAGAACTGCTTGTTACTTGGTTTGCTTGCCAGAAGAAATCATTACTTCTGTACATGGGACAATGCCCTTGGTTCCAGAAAAATCACCTCCAATGATGGTCTGACAGATGGTAGAGTAAGATTTTTTAAAAAGCATCTGAATTCAAATTCTGCTTCAAACTTTCAACAGCTTCCCATTTCATACAGAGAATGTCCTTAACATGGTATACAAACTTCTTCCCATCAATGATCTGGCATGGACTCTTTAATTTTGCCCTACTTTCCTCTCCCCACACCAGCTATAATAGTCGTCTTTCCATATCTGCAATGGCCCTGACTCCCTCTCATCTTGGAGCAAAGGTCCTTTTGGAAAACTCACTAGCCTTTACCTTCACCTTAAGTAACCCAATTAATTTCTCTTCATCCTTCAGAGTTCAAACAACGCTCAGGAAAAGCTTTCAGAAAACTCCTGACCCCACTGTTTTATGAGTATTGTTTTATGTTGTGGAGTTCTGAGTAATATTTCACTTGAAAAAATGGGGAGGGGAGGTTTTCAAAACTTAAAAGATTGACATCACTGAACAGTTTCAAAGTCTCTCAATGCAAAATAATTCTGGTATCTGAAATACTCAAGTATCCACTCAAGATAAACAACACTAATAAAAGATTCAACGTTAAAAAATTTTTAGATACCACATCCTGATAGGGCAAATGTTCATTTATCTCAAGCACTCCACAAAAAAATATCAGTGACCTTTTAAACTATGGCCACTTTATTCTTTCTTTCTCGTGTTGGCAACTAAGGAGCCACTCCCACAGAACAAAAATACGCAAGGTTATTCTAATCATGCAAAGTGGGCTACTTGACAGACGTTTGACCTGAAGCAAGATCACTGTCTTTCCTGGGTTCATTTTCTCTTTTTTTTAAAGACGAAAACAAAAATAATTGCCTTACAGAATCTAAAAGACACTTATCTGGGGTCAGGAAGGTATTTCCGGGAGTTAGGATACATTGTTGTATTTCAGCGGTATAGACTTCTATCCTCAGGATTATACGAGCATCCCAACCTCCTGTATCATGCAGCCCTGATGTTCTCAAGTATCACCACATTTTCAGGTGTAGAAACAAACTATCGGACTATTGTAATGGACTGAGTGTCAATGGGAATGGTCCCTGGCTCTTAAATGCTGCTGGGGACAATCCTACAATACAATTCATAGGAGATGTTTGCAGCTCATATAAAAAAAATAGCAAACATTGCCTACTTTCCCCACGTGGAGATCAAAATTATATACTATTTCAACAAAAACTTATTTGTGGATGGGATCACCCAGTAGTGCTGGGACCACTCTTGACTCAGTGCTCAGGATTCACTCCAAGTGGTTCCCAGGGGATATACAGCACCAGGGAACAAACCTTGGGTTTCTACACCCAAGATGTGGTGCTTAAGTCCTTTGAGTTGTTCCCCCAAAGATTTGTTTCTGGACCACACCTGATAGTGCTCAGGGGTCACTTCTAGAAGATACTCAGATGCCATGCATTGCCATGGATTGAGTCCTCCCTTAAATAATTGGGCATGCACTTGGTCAACTGAGCTGTATCTCTCCAGTCCCCTGAATAAGTTTTCTTTTCCCTTGGATTCTAGATCACACCCAGCTATGCTCTGAGTTTATGCCTGGCTCTGCTCTCAGGGATCACTCCTGGTGGACTGAAATCATATGTTATGGCTGGGATCAAACACAGGTCAGTTGCATGTAAGGTAAGTGCCCAACCCCAGTATACTATCTCTCCAGTCTCCTGAATAAGAACTTTTTTGATGCAAAGGTATATACCCAGATGCTCAGGGACCACTTCTAGCAATGCTCAGTGGACCACAGAAATGGTACCAGGGATTAAATCAGGTCGGCTCCATGCAATATAGACACCTTATTCATGTATTATCTTTCTAGTCCCATGAATGATTTTTTTAATCAATCAGCACTATTTGGTTTTCTGTGTGTCAAACACAAGTCTGTAAGCATAATATATTTAACCCTCATTTCAGCTCCTTGAGGTTAGTACCATTATGATCTTTATTTTATAAAGGCAGAATGTGAACTCATACTTCCTAAAATTTCTGTATATTTTACTTTTAAATTGTTATATAACTATCAAAAATCAGTGTGAAAAAAATTTTTATTGAAATATTGAATGTAATCAAAGTAAAGTGAAAGTAAAGTGAAATTTACCAGTTACACATGCGGGGTGGGGGGCTGGGGAGGTGGGGGGAAGGGGGGAGGTATATTATGATTCTTGGTGGTGGAATATGTGCACTGGTGAAGGGACGGGTGTTTGAGCATTGTATAACTGAGACTTAAACCTGAAAGCTTTGTAACTTTCCACATGGTGAACTAATAAAATAAAAAAAAAATTTTTAAATCTTATTTTTTTATTAAAAAAAACATCAGTGTGAAAAGCATATTCTTATATATAATATGTAGGACTCTAAGAAACAAAGATTTAAATTAGAAGAAGTTTTTTTTTAAAGAAAGTTATCTAAAGTTATAGTATGTTTTCCATCTTGCCGGTTTTGAGACCTGCTCTAATAGGATAAAACTTTCAACTGCAGGGATCCTTCAGTAAAATACCACACCCATCTCACCTAGTTAAGAATCCCAGCATTAGAAATTCATTTCACCTACTCAACAGCAGGCTACGCTACATAATTATTTTCATCTGGTTATAACACAGGGTGGTGAGTTTAATCTCTAAAACCCTACTGGGATTGGTTTTAGCAGTTTTAGAAATTGCCTCTCACGCCATGAATGTACCACAAAGCAAGATGGTCCTAATGGTTGCCAGACTAGAACGGGGGGGGGGGGGGTGCAGGAGGGGTAGGGGGTAGGGGGTGGTACTTGGGTGGAGGACAAAGGACAAAAGGCACGGTTCTCTCTTTTCACAATTTCCTTTGTGGGTCATCTGTAGTCATTCAAAGTATCCTTATGGCCCTGCCTTCAAAAACAATTTGTTTTGATTTGGCCAAAGGAATGGAGGTCAGTTTTTTCAAAAATTACACTGAATGACTACTATTCATTGGAGTCAAATTAATGCATATATAAAATGGACCATCAGTAATTTTTTAAAAAAAAGTAAAGGTACATATTAAACAGATTAACAAGATTAAACAGATTAATTAATTAAGCAGATTAAACAGATTCTAAGCAGTAATGTGGCCTGTGCACATGAATGTGACATAATCCCTAATTAACTATTTCAAAAAACTTACTAAACTATTTCAGGGGGAAAACATCTAGAAAATTAATTCAAGGACCAGAGAGCTCAAGCCAGAGCAGATGCTTTTGTATACAAGAGAACCAGGTTAGATTTCTAGCTATCCATCATACCCATTTTGCCCCTAAGAACTGCCAGGAGTGATGTCTAGCCCGAAGTTGCCCCTGCCCAGAACACATTTGGTGTGGCCCAACCACAAACAAATTTTTCAAATTACAACAAAATAATTTAATGTTACAAAATTTTTCATTGAATTTAATCTTAATTCCTCCCAAGTCCTAAATAAACACTTGTCATCAATATGGGAAAGAGGGCACTTGCTAACCAATTTATAAAGTAAAACTGCTTAAGGACTATGACTAACAAATCCCATAAAATATTCTTTTCTTCAGTTTTTGGTAGAAGACACAACATTAATACATACTTGTGAATTAAATTTATCTTCTTTAGAGGATTCAGAAAATGCCCTTGCGCAGCCCAAGGAATTTCAAGTGATAGCAAAGCCATTTACATTGAAAATGACAATTATGAAAGCTAGTCAACTTAGACACCATTCAATATTACGGCTTTGTCAAAAATTTATTATCATAAAAGCCCTCCCCTCTATCTTACTGCCTTCTATCTAATGTAGATACTAGCTTTTTAAAACTATGGGTTAAAAACTCCATAGCATAAAGCTTTTTAAGATTTTTGTTTTAAAATAAAATGGGCCAGAGGGAGAGTAAAGAATATACAGCATTGGACTGGATAGTGATAGTAACGCAGGTAGGGCTTTTGCCTTGCATGCAGCTAACCTGGGTTCAATTCCAGCATCCCATATGGCTCTCTGAGCATGCCCAGGAGTAATTACTGAGTGAAGTGCCAGGAGTAACCCCTATGCATCACCAGTATAACCCAAAAAGAAAAAAAAAAGGAATATACAGCAGTTGCCTTGCATGCAGCTGACCTGTGTTCAATTCCTAAGCACAGAGCCAGGAGTAAGCCCTGAGCACTGGTGAGTGTGGCTCAAAAACCAAAGAAAAAAAATTGTTTGAATATTACTTATGACTATGAGGAAATCTTTCATTTTTATACTTTATGTACCTATATATCCAGGCTGGAGTGGGTTTAAGGCGTTTGCCTTGCATGCGACCGACCCAGGTCCAATTCCTCCGTCCCTCTCACTGAGCCTGACAAGCTACCGAGAGTATCCCGCCTGCACGGCAGAGCCTGGAAAGCTACCTGTGGTGCACTCGATATGCCAAAAACAGTAACAAGTCTCACAATGGAGATGTTACTGGTGCCCACTAGAGCAAATTGATGAACAATGGGACAACAGTGCTACAGTGTTTTGTTTTGGTTTTGGGGGCCAGCACTAGCAGTGCTCAAGACTTACTAGTCCTGGTAGGGCTGGAAGCTCATATGGGGTGCCACAGATTAAACCCAGGTAGGCCATATGCAAAGTGCCCTACTGGCTGTACTAGCTCTCCAGCCCCAATACAGGTATTCTTATGCCACTTCAAAGGTGAAGATCCATAGCATGAGCTCTCAACATTTGTGTTTCAAAATAAGGCACTGCTTGCCACCACTGAAAAGCTTCTACCTCAACAGTCTCAGAGCATCCACTCTTTAAGTTATGCTGTTTTATGTATTTTACAATCTGTGGTGTAAAAACACAAAAGTGGAAGGCAAACATGTAATTCAGACAACACAATCTGTCGGTGTCCTTTTCAGCCATGCAAGTATGATGGCACATGCTACCAGATGGTTAATTTTACTTAAATAAGGAAAAATTATAACTGGATTTATACTATATGCAAGTTTCAACTTACCACATGTTTTAACCAAAAATGTTTCTTTGGAACTTTTTTCATGCACAGATCTCTACTGACAATTTAAGTCTAGAAAGACTTTTGCAAGATAAAAAAAGAAATGCAAGTGGTTCTTACTCACTTCCCAGATGCTGTGATTTCTCTATAAAAACTGATCACAAGAGGTCCTATCAAACTAGCGCATATGAAATGCAAGATGGGAATCCAGTGTACTTCCAGTTTAAAGGGGACATTATCTCCACTTGGTAGCATACTGTTTCTCTTAGGTAAAAATTAAATCTTTGCTATTGAGTCTTTGCTATCAGATTTATGCTAGGTTGGTGACTGAAATATAAAACATGATGCATGCTTTTGGAAGGATGCATATCTTTGGAAGGGACAATCTTGATGATGGCTGAGACAAATGCAGAGAAATACAAAAATACTACTGTATGGGCCTAGATGTATCTCAGTAACATATGCTACATATAATGCTTTAAGAAATATACAAGAAGTAAAACTAATTTTGTTCATCAATGGAGATTTGCTAACAACAGTGTCTTACACAGGCCTTCCCTTGCATAAACAAGTAGTAAGTTAATAAAATATAGTTCCTAATGCCATAAATTCAGTATTTAACTGAAGCTAATTTTTCTATATATTAAAGACATAGAAAACTTAAGAATTCTTTTCCTTGAATAATTCTCCAACAATTTGTATATATTATACATCTGAAAGCAATCTCACTTGTTTTCAACACTGCTGAGCCCATCATAAATGACCCTCGTTGCTAAAGACTGCATCTCTTAATGCCATTTATATTATGCTCTACCAATATGGCCAAAGTTACATGCCATCACCAATTATCTTGCCTTCCTTCTATTTGCTTCTGCAACCTAAAAATACAATTTAACTTTGAAAGTTACTATAAAATGAAAACAAATGACCTATATCAAATATTGTAGCACTGTCATCCCTCTGTTTATCGATTTGCTCGAGCAGGCACCAGTAATGTCTCCATTGTGAGACTTGTTACTATTTTTGGCATATTGAATACACCGCAGGTAGCTTGCCAGGCTCTGACGTGCGGACGGGATACTCTCGGTAGCTTGCCAGGCTCTCCGAGAGGGACGAAAGAATCGAACCCAGGTCAGCCATGTGCAAAGCAACACCCTACCTGCTGTGCTATCGTTCCAGTCCATACCAAATATCAAGCAGTGACAATTGTAGCTTATAAGATGACTTACTTTGTTAGAAAGACCTATTTTTTTATTTACCTGGATGTGAAATTAACATAAAGTGTATTTAAAACAGGTTTATGCACTCTAGCTGGGGAACAATCTTTTCACTCCTTTCTAGATGCCACAACTAGACACTTAGTTGGCAGCCATCTCTACTTCACATGATTCTTCCCCAATACTTATTCTGGCTTGGCTTTCAGACAGAAATGAGTGGGCATGCATATTAGAAAATTATATTTCCCTGATAACTAAGTAAAACATTCTGAGAATTTGAATTAAAATTATTCACAAATATATAATTAACAAATGTGGTGTTTATACTTATATCCTCAAGAAAGTAAGCCTGTAGCACATAACTCACCACCATCCCTATAACATCACCAACTATTAAACTCTTTCCCAGTGACCCAAGGCACAATCTCAAAAATGTTCTTTCTCAAATAGCCATTACCAATTTATCGATATCGCATCAGGCTTGAAATTTGTTTTTAATTCTTCATTTTAACTGTTCTTCAGAAAAGGAAGATACCAAAGAACTTAAAAAGGTAATTCAGTATATAAGAATTTTTATGGTTACAACAAAGAGTGACCCTGGTCCATACCACAGTGAATATCTGCAATGCTTTTCAAGACAGACTCGGAGCGCACTATTTCTTAATTTATTTTTTGTCCTGATTATTTCATTTCTTATAGCTCATTTTGGCAGCCACATTTGCTTTTATTTATTCCGATTTTATCTTTTTTTAAATTTATTTTATTTTTGCTTTTTTGGTCACACCCAGCTTTGCTCAGGGGTTACTCCTAGCTCTGCACTCAGGTCTTACTCCTGGAGTGGCTTGTGACGCTGGGGATTGAACCCTACCCGCTGTGCTTCTGTTCAGAAGTATTCACACTATCACAAAAAGTATTTTTCCCTTAATGTCATGTTGGTAAAATACAGAAGTGCCCTTAATGTCTTTCCAAACTCACAGTTTTGTGACAAACACTTAACAGTTTTGTCATTAAAATTCAAGAATTTAGATTTAAGTCCTCAATAATTATGTATCAAAAATTGTTGCAATTACCACTTTAAGTGCCTGGTATTCCTATGCACACTGTCATCCAAAAAGAGTTTATATCATCATTTTTACAAATCTAAGACCAAAAATGACATTTCAATTACATTTAATTTAGCAGTTCTAATGTAAATTGAGACATGAAACTAAGATTATTTATTACAGGAGGATTACCACAGATATAAATTCTCACACTGAACAATTTGCTTATATTACTTTTTTTTTTGGTCTATGTGGCACATCCAGTGGTGCTCAGGGTTTACTCCTACCTCTGCTCTAAGGGATCACTCTTGATAGGACTTAGGGGACCAGATAGGTTGCTGGGAATCAAACCCTAATCAGTCATGTGCAAGGCAGGTGCTCTCACCACTGTACTACCCAGATACGGCCCAATTTTTAAAAACACTGTAAAACATTTAGCTGCTTATCAATGAGCACTACTGTCCTTAAACAATACTACAGCTAAAAAACTAGACACTGGAGTTGAAATAAGCCCATCAATTCAACCACTGTGACCTCATTTAGGCAATTAACATTTTTGTGACTTTTCAGATTGTGCATTTGAAAATACAGTTCTCAATGTCACAATTAAAACATTAAAAAAGTGAACTAACCAAAAGGAAAAAGTCATCTATATATCAGTATCATAGACCTACAAGACTACAAGACTTTTATTTATGTATTTATTTATTTATTTATTTATGGTTAGGTGGTGTCCACTGGTAATGCTCAGGGCTTATTCCTGGCTCTGGGTTCAAGGGGTCATAAGCAGTATGAGGAATAAAGTCCAGGCAGCTCCATGCAAAGCAAACCCAAACATTTATCCCCTATAACTCTCTTTTCAGTCCTCTTTCTTAGGGTAGCATGAATGACAGCCATCATTTTAAGGAGTTTTTATTTTATGTCAGGACTAAGCTGATCATTACTTACTCTAATTTTATCCTGAAACTAACATTGTGCAATTAAAGGTATTATCCACCAAGTTTACAAATGAGGAAACTGAAGTTTTAAAAAAATGTCCCTTGTCAAATTTCCTCCAGCAGAGTTGGGATTCAAACTCAGGCCTTTTTGACTCAGATGCTTTCTATCCTATGCTACATCTACTGCTTCCCTCTACACTAAAAATAGTTAGAACATTAACAACACTTCTGTAAAGACATTCAGAATAACTAAATACATGTATTCTGGCCAATTTGTCCACAATCAAATCATTCTATCATCAAAGACTAATCAAATCCAGGTCATGAGGTGTATGTCTGTCCATTTAAGATAACAAAAGAACCTTTATGATCTTTGGTTTTTAACCATATTGTTGTACTTAATGTACCTTATTATAAAGTGAAATGTAAAAGTTTGAAAATGTTTAAACAATCAAACATAAGAGTATCCAAAAAGGATAAAACCTTGAAGGAAAAGATTAATCAATAAAAAAGGGCAGGCACATATTATAGGCATTGTTATTATATATAATATATAATACATCTATATGTGTATACATGTATATGTACACACAAACATACATATTCAGAACTCAGACAAGCCTTAACATCTTTGATCCTAAGCATTTTAGTCCATAAATAGAAGTTGTTGGAGTCCAAGTCTCTTACCACTTCCAGGATGCCTCCCTAAGTTTAGTTTCTCTTGGGGGGAGGAAAATCTGGGCTACATTTGGTGGTGTTCAGGGACTATTCCCAGCTGTGGACTTGAAGATTACTTCTGGCAGTGCTCAGGGGACCATGTTCCTGAATCTAATCTAGGCTTCTGCATGCAAATAATGTGCCAACTCTTTGAACTCTTTCCCAGGTCACACTCCACATTTTGTAATCACTTTTTTAAGTGACCTATAAGCTGAAAATTCAGATTTCCTTCACAAGTTTGTCTAAACACAGGTATATGTATGAGACCACAAAACTAGAGAAATAAACATTTTTTTTCACTTTTTGGGTCACACCCAGCAATGCACAGGGGTTACTCCTGGCTCTGCACTCAGGAATTACTCCTGGTGGTACACAAGGGACCATATGGGATGCTGGGAATCGAACCTGGGTCGGCCACAGGAAAGGCAAATGCCCTACCCACTGTGCTATAGCTCCAGCCCCAAGAAATAAACATTTTTTAAATGGGAAAACCTTTCTATTTTTTTTTTCATAGTCACAAGCTTTAAAACATGTAGAGCCTAAATCATATAATTTTGTACGTAATAGATCATGATGACACTGATTAGAAAGAAACCACTAGGGGGCTGGAGAGATAGCACAATGGGCAGCTGTCAATGGGTAGCCACCTTCCTTGCACACAGTGGAACCAGGATGGATTGTCAGTACCCCATATGGTTCCCTGAGATATCCCAAGAGTTATCCCTTAAAGCAGAGCCAAGAGTAAGCCCTGAGCACAGCCAGGTCTGGCAAGGAAAAAAAAGAAAAGAAACAAACCACTGTACTTCATGTTTCAAAACAGAAAAATGATACAAAGAATTTCTAAATCCCACACTATATTTATTTATTTGGCTTTTTAGGTCATGCCTGGTGATGCTTAAGGCTTACTCCTGGCTCTGCACTCAGGAATTACTCTTGGTGGTGCTTGGGGACCCACAATGGATGTCAGGGATCAAACCTGGGTCAGACACATGGAAGGCAAACATCCTATCTGCTGTACTATTGCTCTTGCCCCCAAATTCACAATTTAAATACACAAAATACTCCAATTCAATGACCCTGCATAACTGCATTACTATGATAAAAAAGCTGAATTTATATTTAAATCAATTTATTAAAAATAGAGGAAGACTTAGCATACTAGACGTATTAGAAACTTCAAAACAAGTAATAATACTTCTTTAACTGAGTAAAAGAAAATCCAGTTTTTTTGTGATCAATTTTAAACAATTATCAATGACAGAACTATACACCTTGTATTTTTCACTGTTTAAGCAAAGCTTAAAAGGCATGTATATTAAATAGAAAAAGTAATTGTATTTCTTAAATTTTTAAATTGCCATAAATTCTTTGGTATATTCTTTCCCAAGTTCTGACTAGAATCTTAAAAGTACTGAACAAGATCACCAGGGAACACAGCACAATGCTAAATACCACCATCTATCACCAGCATTAACTGCTCCCGGTCCTAAGACTTTAATTGCGACAAGGCTGCAGCTCAGAGACTGAAGACTGGTAAGTCCCCTTTCAGCAGGCATGGACACGGACCACATACTTTCATACATGCTGGTGCATATAAGAAACTGTTTGCTGCCCCAGTCACAAACGTGTCCAAGACAAGATTTCTAAGACAGAAAATTCATTGCATTTTCATAGAATAAGCCCCAAATTATTCTAGACCAGAATAATTGATATCACCCACCGAAGTGGGAATGATACTTCCCATTGAGGGGTGGGAGGTGGGTACTCAAATGTTTTGGGGGTCAGTAGTCGTAGCCTTGGGTGCAATCGAGGGACATTTTCTATGTGTTCACTTGAAAAAGATTTCAAATTGGGTGTGGGGGTGCACTGAATGATTCTAATTTTCCTAAAAGGAGGCAGTTGGTAAAGTAGCTTGGGAACTCTGCTCTAGACTGATCCATGAAAATTAAACGAACAACATACTAGCAGGTATGTCACAACTATCTTTTCACAACATTTAGAAAAATAAGAAAGTCTATTACACTTTGCCATCAAAACACTTAATCAAAATTGCTGATTCACATTAAATATCTCAAAACTGCAAGGTCAGTATTAGCATATAATTATTGGCAAACACATGTGATCTTAAAAATCCCTGCAATTTTTCTTCCCTTAAAGTACACTATTTTTGCAAAACACAAAGCAGATGATATATTTTAAATAGTAATATCTGTTTACAATATCAAGTTGCTACATGGTAAAAAAAATTCATTTCTATAGCAGGTCCTCAAGATAAAATTAAATGTTAAACCATATTCTGCGGTAGGTCTACTTTCCAATTACTAGAAGTAAGCATACAAGAGATATAATTAGTTATGACACTAGGACAGGCATACATGTTTCAACACACACACAGCTCAGAACAAAGTTTTTGGCATTATATGACAGAGGACTTAAACCAAAGACTCAAAGAAAGGTTAGGCAGTGTGTGTCTCTTTTTTTTTTAATTTAAAACTTGCCACATCAAATTATTTCTTTTAAGTTATAAGCATATTTTGATTTGCTTAACCATCTCTTTAAAGATTTCTCAAGGGAATAAAAACCCACCTGCAGTACTCATTAAGCCTACATTACAAATTAAGGAAGTTGACTTTAGAACATTTACTTGGTAGAAAAGAATTGCCTTCCAAAGGTTACATGTAAAAAACCACTTTTAAAGTTTGTGACAGTTCTAATCATAAATTTCTCCATAAGGGATGAAACACAAACTTCTAAAAGAAATAGTATGAAAGGCTGTAAATTTAACTTTGATAATTTAATGCTTATCCAATGTATAACACCAAGACATGCCCAAAACATTTTTGAGCATCTATAAAAATTAAAACATGAAATTATCAAATAAACCCATGATTAAATTATGCTATATTTAGGATCAACTAGTCCTTGATAAAGACAGAAAAGAGAAAAAAACTAACAATTCACCTGAAAATCTTCAGAGTAACTTGTGGTAGATGAGCAAATAGATGACTACAATAATGTGTGATTAAACTCAGATGAAGCACAAACTCAGGAAAATGAGAACATATTGCATAGTTTAAAAACACTGAATTGCACAAGGATCTACTGTGTTAATCTCAAAGAAATTGTAACAAATACTGCAAAGCTTCCTGTACTAAGGTTGGTTCTCTGATCAGACATGGATTCATTCATTAACTTTATTAAAACTGGTGATGTAGTTTATAAAAGTACAGCAAATTTAATCTATTATGATATTCCAAAAATAAGTAGCATTTGAAATGGTGCCTAATCAGTTATTAATTTATTTTCCTGAGATAATTAGCCACCATAAAACAGGTTTCAAATACAAAAGTCCAAACTATTAAGATGAAGAGAAGACACAGAACAATGAAAACACGTCTCAAGTTTGACAGTTTCTTTCTTCTACATTATATACTGGCCTCAAACTCTGAACGTGAAATGCCATAGATAAAGTCAAATGTAATGAAGAGGAGGTATTGAGAATGAGTTTGGAAAACATAAAGCTTGTAATTAAGTACATTCTCAAGTATAATAATCCACCTGGAACAAGATAAAACATTCAGAACCCATCTAAAGCAAAGCAGCCAGACCTTATACTCCCACAGGGTTTATAGTACATGACAATGAATTATAATAAATCCTATCTTATAGGCCAAATGGTCCATGAAGATAGCATACATGGTCCCTCTAAAGAAAGCATTAACAAGGTACTCCTGTTTTGGTCCCACTGAGCTATACAAATTATTACAGGGCTTCCTAATAGACTTATCTATCTACCTTCAAAGAACTATATAATATACCAGTTATGTAGAATTACCCTTTTGGATTTGACCAAAAGAAAACACTTCCATGTCAAGGAGGTATCACAAAAGGACAGGAGTATATGCTTTACATATAGAATCCCTGGCTTCAATCCTATCCATAACCACATGCCTCCTCAGCACTGCAGGGAGCAACCTCAAAACACAGCACTTGGAGTAGCCAAGAAAAAAAAGAAAAGAACAGAACTAGCATACTACCAACTAACATCAAAAAGCTAGGTTTAATATTATTTCCAACATAGGTTGACCAAAAATCTCTTTTCAAATCGAAAAATTATACAGTTTCAGAGAACTCTAGAAGAATAAACATCTAACATTTTTGATTCAATTTCATTCCTTTTCATTTCTTTTTTTTCTTTTTTTGTTTGTTTCTTAGCTGTTTTTGGTTTTAAGGCCACACCTGAAAGTGTTCAAAGCCTACTCCTGGTTCTGTGTTCAGGAAATCACTCTAGGCAGCACTCCGGGGGCCTTATGAGATGCTGAGGGTCAAACCTGGGTCAGCAGCATGAAAGCAAGACAAGTTGTACTCTCTCTCCAACTCCTTTTCCTTTTAATTTCGTAAACTCTCACTAAAAAAGTCTACAAATATTTTAGATAGATTATGATTTCACAAAATAGACTAAATTTTCAAAATTGCTCATATTTTTAACAACTGGATTACTTTTAGCAATTAGTCCAGTCCCCCCCCCCGCCCCCCCCCCCCCCCCCCCGGCAGTAGTTCTTGAAATCCTTAGCTTTAATGGGCATTTGGACCACACCTGTCTGTGTTCATTGCTTACTCTTGGTGGTACTCAGAAGACTTGTATGTGGTGCCAGGAATCAAACCCAGGTTTGCTACATGCAAATCAAGTACCTGATTTCCTGTACTTTCTTTCTGACCCTTCCACGCTATTTTTTAAGAGGCCTTCTCAGGTTATGATCTATAATAATTCCACTCAGGTTCCACAAAATTTATCATGAACAGAATTTATCTGGTACTCTGTACGCTAAATTGAGTCACATAAAACTTCTATATAGCAAGTTTGTTAGTGAAAATATACAGTGTGGATACACAAATCCTTTTACGTGGAAAATATATACTGATCCATACAGATCCAAATGAGTTTCTATCATCAGAACAAAAAAGGTTTGGAACTAATGGAATAAAATACTTGTCACTTTGGGACACTACACTTATTCGAACTGTGTAAAAAAACATTTCTAAAATTCCCCATTTGCCGCTACAGTAGACCACTGAACTAAGGTCTACAGATCCATAGCACTGTGAAAGAACGTATGTGTAATTATCATCAGTCTTTGATAAATGTGGTTCCTCATCCAAAGATTAAATGAACAGTCTTGGATTGGTTTAATCTGAGTGAATGTGAAATAAAAAGGTAGAAAAAAAATTCTATCTGTAAGAGGACCTATGAAGCTGAAGAATTAATGTTTCCATAGAAATTAATTAATAAGCTATATAAAAAAATCAACTGTGTAAACATGCGTCTCATCAAAAATGAAATTATCTGGCTTTATCACCCACCATGTTTATCAGGATTAATTTTTGGATAATTCAGGAAATCAAACAGAAAGGTATCTGGAAAAATTAGACCAAGATTATCTGTAATGTATGTCAAATGAACAGATCCAAAGACATGAAATCATCACTGTATGATTTTCTATAAAAACTATTTTATAAAAAACACTACTTGTATCCATTTATCTATGGTTTACGTTTCCTTAGAGTATCATATTCATTCAAATATGAACCCTGTCAAATATTTTGTTAAGAATTTCATCAATTGGGGCCGGAGCGATAGCACAGCGGGTAGGGCGTTTGCCTTGCACGCGGCCGACCCGGGTTCAATCCCCGGCATCCCATATGGTCCCCCAAGCACGCCAGGAGTAATTCCTGACTGCAAAGCCAGGAGTAACCCCTGAGCATCGCTGGGTGTGACCGAAAAAAAGCAAAAAAGAAAAAGAATTTCATCAATCATTATAAAATTTCATTTAAGAAAGTACTAAGGCAGGTCATGGATATAACTCAAAAGATTAGCATACACCTTCTACATTCCTGGCCAACATGGTCCCCAATGGATAGGAGATACCCCAAAGCAATGCCACTGGGAGAAGTCCCATGAAGTGTCAGGCATAACCAACCCCCAAAAGAAAAAAAAAGCACTGAAATGAGCAACAAAGTAGACTGCCTTCAATTTTTTAAATAAATCACTTCCTTATTTCCCTGTAAGTCTTCAAAACTGTATATATTAAAATTACAAAGTGAAACTGTAAAACATCCAAAGCAGTGAACTGGATGGTATGTATCTCAAAGCTATTTAAAAATAACTGAAGTGGCAGATACCCAACATACTCAGTTAAACTTCATTAAAAAGCCTAAATTATTCAAAACGAGATAAAAATTACCCAGATTAACCAAGAGCACAGCTTGCCCAAAAGCAGACCAATTAGGTGATAATTTTCATTTATCACTGAAATAGCTTACTTACCTCCACAAAATGCCCCATCACAAACATTTTAACCAAAGAGACTTGAAAATTTCACCAGAAGTTAAATATTAAGGTATATTCAGGGTTAGAAAGATAGTATAGAGAGTTTAAAGCATTTGTTTTGCAGGTGACTGTCACAAGGTTCAAATCTTGGCAAAAGCATATGGGTCCTTCAACCACTGCCAATTGTGGTCCCCCCCAAAAGATATATATACTTTTATTTATATACTATGAATTTCATCGGCATCTTATTCCTAATCCAACATTAGCAATTTTCTAAATAATAGAAGAATTTTTTGGAGAGGAAGTTTGGGTCACACTGACAGCACTCAGGGGACGACAGAGTGCCAGGAATCAAGCTGACCAGCTGCTTGCAAGACAAGCTCCTTAATCCCTGTACTATCTCTCCAGTTCCACAATAGGAAGAATTTTTTTTTATTTATTTATTTTTCAGTTTGGGGCCATACGTATTTGTGCTCAGGACTTGCTCCCGGCTCTGTACTTGGGTATCACATCGGGCAGTGGTAGGGGAACTGTATACAGTACTAGAGATGAGACCCAGGTCAACACATAGAAGTTCAATTCAGTATACTCTCTCTCCAGCAAATAATGTGTAAGTTTTTTTTTATAGTGGTATCCACATCTTGATACTGAGATCATACTGAATACTATCTCTACTACTTTACTGCAGTTTGCCCCATAATCATTATAATAAGATATCATGTACATTAAAAAAAACAGAAGGATGACAAGTATAATTTATGATGTATTTTCTTCACCTCTTGTATGATTTTTGCATATTCCATGTGTCTACATCTACACTGAAGCAAGGACTCCAACAGCAATTCAGAAACTATAATTAAGAAAACCAATGGAAAAACAGGATCCAGTAAAACTTGATAAAGAATCAACTTTGGGGAGCAAGAGAGAAACTGAGAGTACAGGGGTTAGAGACCTTGCTTTAACTGAGACTCACACGAATAAAATCCCTCAGTACTGATAGGAGAGCCCCCACATAACACTTCTGGAGAGGCCCAGGGAACCATATGATAGGTGCCAGGGATCAAACCTAGGTTGGTTACAAGCAAGGTAATTGCCCTACTCACTGTACTATGGCTCGCTCCTAGCCCTGTGTTTTTCAGTGTATTAACCCCCCCCAAAAAAAAAAACTTTAAAAATATATATACAGGGTGTTAGGAGGATATGAGCCACACTTACTGGTGCTCCTGGCTCTGTGCTCAGTAATAACTCATGGCTTATGGACCATATGCAATGCAATGCCGGGGGTGGCTAAGTGCACAGTAAGCACATTAATCCCTGTACTTGTTCCCAAACCCCTAACTATATTTTAAAATAGATATTCAACATTTCCTGTACAAGTTCATTTTCACCAACCTCACTTCCACTTTATTTTGAACTTTGAAACCTTTTAAGTTTTGCAATAAATTAAAACCTGTGGGGCTTAAATAATAAAATTCTTACATGACACATTTGTACTGTTACTGCTTTGAAACATGGAGAAAATTTGACCAACACAAAGATGTGAATTAAAAAAATCTAAGACTAGACCCAACAAAATTTTAACAGGTCAATAACTATCATTACAGAATCAAGTGAATGTTCATGCCTTATTTTTCTCTTTAACAAATGTTTTTCTCCAATCGGAATCTAACTGATACTAAAAAGAAACAAGATCTGAGTTTAAAACAATCTAATCACAAACTGGGAAACTACTGGAATAAATTCGTGTTACATAAAGGTATAAGGCTAGGAAGTAGCTCAGTGTAGAATACAGGCATGCCTCCATTTATGAGGCACTGGATTCAATCGCAGGTATCAAGGAAGTCCTACCTTTTTTGGTCCATTTTGGAACCCACACAGTAATGCAGCAAGGAACACCACACAATTCTAAACATTAAGAATCTTTAAAACATAATTTTGAGAAGGAATGTTTTTCAGTGGTAGAACTCATTCATGTTTTGCAAGTATGAAGTCCTTGATTCAAAACCTGGCAACATGCACACACACAAAGATTCCGTACTGTCTAAGAGCAGTTTATTCTACCTATAAATAATGCCAATGTGAGATCCATATATTTTGTTACAGAGTATTTAACCAAAGAAATTCTAAGAAGGCAGGAAGATAGTACAATAGGTACTATCTTTGTCTTGCATGGGTTGTTTTGGGTTCAATTCCCCATACCACATATATGGTCCCCTGAGTTCCATTAGGCAGATTCCTGAATACAGAGCCAGGACAAAGCCCAAACACCACCATGTATGGCCCAAAAAACAAAAGAAATTTTTTTTCTACCAAATACTCAACTAGTTTCAAAGTATTAAATACACACATCAATTTGTATAATAATGTTATGATATTATATATTAAATAAGCTATTATATAGATTTTTCTCTCCTGAAATCTGCTGTCTCATAATATCAGCACTCACTCACCCATACAAAAATCATGCTTTTTGAAATATAGTAGCATGGCATATCATATCCCCCAAGAAATTTAAAATGAATAAAATGAGACTGCCATCTGCATTGGATCCATAAAAGATATAACACATGCAAAGTCACCTTAACAAGTAGCTCCCAGGACAGTTGACTAATATCTGCTTGAGAATATTAACAAATCTAGAGAAAAAAACAATCTGCCAATCCAAAGGGGAATATGATACAGGAAAAAAAAAAAAAGCAGACAAGTTTTATCAATGCTCTTCAAAAAGCCAGACTTTACCTAAAGTATACTAGAAATGCAGGCCACTAATTTTCCCTATAGTGGGAAGATCATCTTATGTCCTCTACATCCCTAATATTCTCTGCTCTAACTCCAAACTCAATAAGTAACATTTAGATTATAATCTGACTATTCAAATTGCCTATAAAGGAGAAAAATGTGTTAAGTGAGATATAGGAATATGTAAACATGGCATCTAAATTTGTTTGCTGAAATATACATGTTTTTAAATATTGTATATGTGTATGTGTGCATATGTGTTATGTTAGTCTCCACTCCCCAGTTTGAGAACATGCTAATTGAGCCCATGGAGTACTGATTTCTTTCAAAGGTGTTTTCACAAAATGAAGATTTCTAAGCATGAGGAGACCAGAGGCAGCCCACGGACTATGGTCATTCTTTGAAGATAGTGCGTATGAACTCACCAATGAATTTTGACCTACTCATTATTATTATTAGGGTTATAGCTTCATTTACAATATTAATTCTACCTAACAAGAGTATCATGTATATCACAAAAACTATAATATCTCTTAAATATTAAGGTTTAAAACAAAAGCTGTGTTTACCATGGAAATGCCAACTAAAAATTCCCATGCCAACATAAAATGTATAATTTATATAAAAATATTTTTGGGGGAGAGGGAATATTCAGTGATGCTCCAGAACCATGACCTTTGGAACCAGGAAGTTCCAACAATCAAACTGAGATTGGGTACAGACAAGGCAAGTGCTTTAACCCCAACACTATCTCTGTGGCCAAAAACTAATAACTTTTAAAAGCAAGTTTTAATATTTATCATAATTAGTACACTATTGTCTAATCTTGTTACATGTGATTCTACAGTAAATTATTCTACATACAATACCAAATATTTATTTTCCAGTTGTCAATACATTACTTTGGAACTGCTGTCTCGGAAAAGCAACTTGGGGGCTGGAAAGAGTACATCATTTAAGCTGCCAGCCTTACACATAGAGGACCCTGTTCAATCATGGTATTATATATATGGTCTATAAGCCTATCTCCACTTCTTAGCCCCCTGACACACACACACAAGTGATCCCTAAACAAGGCATTATATATGGTCTATAGGCCTATCTCCATTCCTCAGTTCGCTCTCTCTCCTCTCCCCTCTCCCCTCTTCCCTCTCTCCTCTCTCCTCTCCCCTCTCCCCTCTCTCCCTCCCTCCCTCCCTCCCTCTCTCTCTCTCTCTCTCTCTCTCTCTCTCTCTCTCTCTCTCTCTCTCTCTCTAACACACACACACACACACACACACACACACACACACACACACACACACACACACACACACAGGAGTGATCCCTGAACAGTCAGGAGTAATCCCTGATCTCCACCTACTGTGGATCCCACAACCACCACCAAAATAACATATAACAGCAGTAGTTCTGGAGCACCATCAGATGTGACCCCCAAATAAAACAAAACAAGTATTTACCTACTACTTAATACCATTCATAGTTAATGTACTCTGAAGCAAAATTAATGTTTTAGTCTACCCAAAACAAAATACCATTCATAGTTAATTTACTCTGGAGCAAAATTAATGTTTTAGTCTACCCAAAACCAATTCAAGCAAATTAATGTTTTGTTTCCAAGCACCTTTTTGAATGAGATGAAAATCTGAAATATTACACACATGGTACATCTAAAGTATGCCTGGTAGCATATGTATATGTAGACACAACAAGCTTCCTTAATCCTCTAGAAAGTGAAATGTGTATTACTGGAGCTTACTTACCACAGGACCTAGAAGTGGACTTTCCTTGTATAGCTGTATTTTTCTAGTTAATTACTTCTTTGGGTAGGGGCCGGGTCTACGGCCAGAAATGCTCAGGGATTATTCTCAGATCTGTGCTCAGAGGGCCATATTCAGTGGCTGGGTTAGAACCAGTGTCAGCCAAGTGCTACATAATCACTATATATTCTCTCTTGCCTTAATTTGTTCTCTATGTCCCTAAACCAGAAATATATCGTCATTCTGTATACGTAAAAATATAAAACGAAGTACTTGTCAACACATGCTAAGTAACAAGGAGCACTAACTTATTTACCTTTTGGGGTCACACCTATCTATGGGGAAGGCTACTCTTAGCATAGTACCCACATCTGGTGCTGGGAATTAAACTTTCATCAACTAAGTGCAATGTAAAAGCTTTAAGTCCTGAACAATATCTCTACCCCTCCAGCCCTAATTTTTTGACAAAAACCAAATGTACCACTTGTTATAATAAAATTTCACTGTATCACTGTCATCCCATTTGTTCGTCAGTTTACTTGAACAGTAACATCTCTATTCCTCCCAGCCCTGAGATTTTAGCAGCCTCTCCTTACTCGTCTTTCTCAATGATTGGAGGCTCTTTCAGGGTCAGGGGAATGAGACCTATTGTTACTATTCTTGGCATATCGAATATGCCACAGGTAGCTTGCCAGGCTCTGCCCATGCAGGCAGGATACTCTTGGTAGTTTTGTCTAGCTCTCTGAGAGGCATACGTATGCATGTATGTGTGTGATTTGTTCCTACTGTCTGAACTTCACCAAATATGATGTGGTAATTATGGGAAATGAGTAGGATATAATGTGTCAAAAAAGTGGCTTGGAGCATGGTGGAGTTGGGTAGTGGTGGTCAGCTGCCGGGGCTGGGTCCCTTGGGGCGGGGAGGGTTCTCATCCACCCCCCTCTGGGGCACCCCGAGTGAAAACAGCCTGGCACGGAGTCCAGTGGCATGGCTATGGGGGCCTCATTTTATACATTTTTTAAAATAATAACAACACTTATAATCAAAAATTAAAACTCTAGGGGTCATAGAGTCCAATAGGTGGGTATTTGCCTTGCACACTGTTGATCATGATTCAATCCCCAGCACCCCATATGTCCCCAGAGCCCCACTAGGAGTGATACTTAAACAGAGCCAGAAGTTCACACCATGAGATGCGAACCCCCCCCCAAAAATTACAAGTAAATATATTTTCTGCATTACCTATATTTATAAATGATTTTAAATTCTCAACAGAATTTTTAACAGAAAAAATGTAAATCTTCAACATGTATCACTATTGATACATGTTGAAGCACTGTCATCCCATTGCTCATCAATTTGCTTGAGCAGGCACCAGTATCGTCTCCATTTTGAGACTTGTTACTGTTTTTGGCATATTGAATACGCCACGGACAGCTTGCCAGGCTCTGCCATAACATATATCATGAGATATAATTTTAAATTGCCTAGTATTTAAATGTGAACACTAATGAGGGAGGGAAATACTCACAACATATGTATATTTAACGTTAGCAATCTAGTAACTAATAATAATCAAACTTTTAAGCAAAACAACTGGCAAAGGGTCAAAGGCAATGCATTTAATAATGGTGCATCAGACTATCACAAAAGCAATGACTTTGAATAGCATATGTCTCTAATAGTATGAGTTAGACAAAGTTAGAACTTTATAAGAGGAAAACACTTTTTTTAAGTTCATCAGTGACAGAACATAGCTACCTCCAAATTAAGTTACCTTTTATTTGCTCTCAAGTTTCTCTAATTCATTGATGTGGTATTTTAATTAAAAAATTTGCCAGGTAAACTTTTAAATGAGTTCATGTTTCTAAATGTGCCATACCAGATTTAAACATGGTGTTTATTTAATTTTTAACTATACTAGTTTGGTTATTAAGATCATACAGTAATTTTTAGTTTTAATCATTGATGGGTTTTTTTTAGTTACAGAGGAATGTCTAGGAAGACAAAATTTCTCAATTTTACACCCTTTCCTTTTGAGGTATTTACAAAACCAAAAACAATTATTTCTAGATACTTAATTCCATCCTCCAGGGCACAAAGTGTGTCTCTTATCATACAAAACACCTAGAATGCTTTTAAACTTAATGATAATTAAGAAACATCAAAGTAAAACCAAGATGTTTCTCTGGAAACTAAGAACCATCATCTTTTAATGCCAAATGACATCTTCCTTGTCCCCTGGAGTACCAGAAATTTTTTACCCAAACAACAAATACATTTTCTTATTATACTTTTACTCTTCTGAAGATGAAATAAACTGAGTTTTAAAAGTAAACTGCTAAAGGCAACAAAACACTAGACATAATGAGATGACATCAAACTTAGAAACTGTTCAGCAAATTAAGTAGTCAATAGCTAAATATGGAACAAAGGGGGCCAGAGATAGTATGGGGTAAGGAGCTTGCCTTGCACGCAGCCAACCCGGTTTTTGATCCCTGGCACTGAAAATGGTCTTCCAAGCACCACCAGGAGTGATCCTAAACACAGAGCCAAGAGTAAGCCTTGAGCACTGCCAGGTGTGTCCCCAAACCACAAAAATTTACAAAACCATACGCCTGAAAATCATACTCAGAAAATATCAAAGCGGATTAAGAATAAAAAAGATGCAATTAAAAATGCGTAAAATGATTTGAATGAACATTTTCCAATAAACTATAAAAATTATAAACAAGCATATAAAATTATCTTCATCATTAATCCTCTGGAAAACACAAACAAGATATCACATCTACCATCTCTGAAAATCTAATAGCCTCTATTCTAAAGGGTGATGGTAAAGATGTTGGTAAACATGGAGAAATTGGGAAGTTTTTGCATAGCTGGTAGAAATGTAAAATAGGTAGCAGCTATGAAAAATAACATGACTTCTCAAAAAAAAATTCAAACTGAACAACTGGGGTCAAACAGATAACACATAAATAACAGATAACAGATAAAATGCCTATCTTAAACATGGCCAAGTCCGGTTCTACCTCGGACACCACATATGGTCTCCTGAACACTGGCAATAATGATCCCTGAGCACAGAGCCAAATTAAGCCTTGAGCACAAGGTGTGCTCAACGAAAGCCTCCCCCCAAAACAAACCAAACAATTTTATTTCTAGACATACATCCACAATTAACTGAAAGAAAAATCTTTATTTCCACATCTGTGAGTCTTGCATCATTATTCACATTAGCAAAAAGATGAAAATGAACCTAAATTCACATATATATCAAGAAAATATAACATTTATTATCATTACATGTTTAAAAAGGCTAAAACAATACAAACAAACCTCAACAGTGCAATAAGTTAAATAAACCTTTAGCAAAAGTATATATACTATGGGACTTCACTTATTAATATTTCAAGTAATCAAACTCTTAAAAATAAAGTCATTGATGGTATCATGGCAGAGCCTGGCGAGCTACCTGTGGCTTATTCGATATGCCAAAAACAGTTACAAAAGTCTCACAATGGAGATGTTACTGGTGCCCGCTTGAGAAAATCGATAAGCAACGGGATGACAGTGATACAGTGATTGATGGTATCAGGGACTATAAGGAAGGATGAAAGGTGAATTGTTCAATGGGAAGTTTTGGTTTTAAAGAATTAAATGTTCTGAAATTTGTTCCACAATAAGGTATAGTCAACACTACTACACTGTATACTTAAAATGTTATTTAAATTTTATATTGGGGGTTGGGGAGTGGGTCTCACCCAGTGGTGATCAGGGGTCATTCCTGGCTCTGTGCTTATCTGTAATTCCTGGCAGTGCTCGGGTTGAGGTTTGGGCCATATGCTATGTCAGGGATAATTCTCTCTTCAGCAAATGGAGCTGGAAATATACATATATAAAACATCTCCATTGTGACATCTCCATTGTGAGGCTTGCTGTTACTGTTTTTGGCATATCCAGTATGCCACAGGTAGTTTGCCAAACTTTTCCGTGCAGGTGGGAAACTCTGGGTAACTTGCCGGGCTCTCTGAGAGGGATGGAGGAATTGAACCTGGGTCAGCCTAGTCTGAAAGTAGTGAGTAGTCACAAGGTCAACCTAAAGTCAACCTGCAGCAAACTATAATTATTTTTATATATTCCAAAAAATAAAAGTTGAACTACTACTTCATATTATTTCAAATTAATTCAATACCAAACTCTTAGACACATGGATACATGGATTCAAAACATAAGTCTTAGGGAAAAAAAAATCTTAGGTAAGTCTTATGAATGTGGGTCAGATAATTACTTTTTAGCCAACCAAAAGCATAAGCAGCATAAAAGTTAAGACTTTGTCAAGATACACACCAGTGGTATATATGTAAAAAAAAATATAGTTGCTTTGAATAACAACTTGGAAATTGAGTCCTCAAAGATTTAACATAAAGTTGCCATATGACTCACCAATTCTACTCTATGAATATATTCAAGAGAAATGAAAACTTAACACAAATGTTCATATATTCATAAGAGCTAAAAATTGGAAATTAAGCCAGGGGTGTAGTTTAATGAGGAGCACATTATGTGCATATGAGATGTCCTAGTTCAGTCCCCAGCACCGTAAGTCCATCCAAGTGGCCACAACTTTTTTAAAAAGTGGGAAAATAAACCAAGTGTCTAGTAATCAATGAATGGATAAATTACTATATATCCATTCAATGGAATATTGTTAATCGTACATTTTAAATGGATGAACTACATGATACATGATTTTTATCTCGATATAGCTATTATAAACAGCTAACTACCACGATTGATACTATCATGTAAAGTCTAAAATGCTCCAAGGGCTGGAAATAGTACAGCCCGTCAAAGCAGGGTGCCCGCCATGCACACATCTGACACAAGTTCAATCCCAGGCCCTACATACGGTGGCGTCACTCCAGGAGGATCCTTGAACACGGACAGAAAGCCCTGAGCACCACAGGTATAGCTCAAAATAATAAACAAAAGAAAAAGTATAAAACACTCCAAATAGAAACTTGGAAATTACCAAAATCACTTGTTCTGAAAAAAAAAAAAAGAGATGAAAACTACCAACCCTTTAGGAAACAGAATGAAACCTAAGACACTAGTCAAAGCACTGCTATCACTCATGAGGCCATGGTTTGACTACTTTGCCAGGTGTGGTTAGTCATCTACTAGGAAAGTGAGTGAATAATAAATGCTAGATTTACATAGTAGCTACTGCCACCTATCCCTCTTTTTTTTTTCTTTTTGGGTCACACCCGGCGATGCACAGGGGTTACTCCTGGCTCATGCACTCAGGAATCACTCCTGGCAGTGCTCAGGGGACCATATGGGATGCTGGGAATCAAACCCGGGTCGACCGCGTGCAAGGCAAACGCCCTACCCGCTGTGCTATCGCTCCAGCCCCATATCCCTCTATCTTCAATGTGTTTTCTAATATTTAAATGATGGGGATAAAATTATAGTTTCCCTGATACCTCTTCAGGGAGCACAAATTACTAATGAATGGAAATAGGACTATTTAAAGGTGGAGAACTAACACACTCTCTTGCTTTATGTATGGAAAGAACATCGGGTCACTCAGATTTTTAACAGTACAATCACAGACACCATAAAAAGCGTACAAAAGCAAGTTTCAAATTCAACTATAAAAAGTTAGCGTTGGCTAAAAAGGGTACTGTTAAGTAATAATTACAAGTAACAGAGATTTAGGAACAAATCACCAATATATTTACTAAAGTGATTAGGAAGTTCCAAGAGTTTGGTAAGCTAATAAATATATTTAATTAGTACAGCTTTATTCATCTTTTCAGATTTTCAGACTTCCAAATAAAACAGAACTTCCAAATAAAAGTAAATGAAATTTACTTAAAGGAAAATAAAGGTGTTATAATTCACCATTGTCTAGTTCTAAGAGCAATTAAATATAATTTTATGAATCTTCTAAGATGAAGTAACAGTTTTTAACAAGATAAACACATTTTAAAGAATCAAATTATAACACTATACTATTCTACACAGAAACCAATGAAAGTAACAGCTTAAAAAAATTAACAGGCAAGGGCCGGAGAAAGAATACACTGGGTAGGGTGCTTGCCTTGCACTCAGTCAACCCAGGTTGGATCCCCAGCACTACATATGGTTACCTACGCCCTGTCAGGAATGATCCCTGAGCACGAGCCAAGAACAAACCCTGAGCAACACCAGGCATGAACCCAAGACAAAATAAAACAAAAAACATCTATAAAATATTTTTAATTCCTTTCTGGATATTTAGGAACTAAGATTAATTGCTAATAGATTTATTCATTTGCTTGACTCAGTCATTATTTAAGTCACCAGAAATATCACTTCTATCCTCTGAAAAATATTAAAAAATGAAAATAAGACCTTTCATTTCTATCAAATGTATTCAATTTTCCCCTCAAATAAAATTTAGATGAAAACAATGTGACTGACATGCTCTGTACAGAGCATTTTGGCAGCCTTCAACTCTGTCTATCGCCTTGGCCTTTAAGCAAAATTCCTTCACAAACTGTTGGTCTCTGCAATAACTCCTAAAAAATTCATTAATGCCAGTGTTGGTCTATCCCCCATGTCATGCATTTATCCCTGAGATGCATATCAACATGTGGCACATGTCCTTGACATGCACAGAAGAGCTGCACCCCAGGACAGCAACATGCTCAACAATAGTATGGACTCTAACTTCTTTATGGTTGCTGGGATGTAACCGAGAAATCTAATAACTGTGACAGTGGGGCCTTTCGGGTTTTCCTTGCCTTTCCAGACAGTGAAGCTGCACAGACACTAATGAAAGGTTAAATGAATAGGAATAGTTGACAAGAGGTACAATAAAGAAGGAGCTTGGTAATCCACAGACACTGAGCAGAGATCCTTGGCTCAAGCAGAGAAAGGACAGCATATCGTGGAGTCACAATATTTAAAACAGCTTGCTATACACAGAGGCTTTTGTGTCTGGGTACACGTCTGGCTTTGGACCGAAAAAAAAAAAAAAAGACACGGAAAAGGAATTTCAACATGGGGCACTTTGGCAAATGTAAGGTCATAATAAGAGAAAAATGTTTTGTGTGGGTTGTTACAGCTTTGTACTAAACACAAAAAAGCAGGGACTATGAACTCATGAGCCACAAGTTCCAAGACAATGTTGTACATTTTGACAACTATAAAACACTGTATCTAGAGAGTTGGCTTAATGTGATTCCCACTGGTTAGATATACATGCAGTGACTCATTTAGCAGTTCCACTTTCTACCTTCCTATGGAAGAATTCCTTGTCCTCTTCTTAAGAGTTTTACAGTCAAGAACTGGTCTTTAGTGGATGTTATTTGTTATAAATACCACCAAACCTCTAAAGCCATCTTGCATTCACTGCAAAAGGGCCCAACAGCTTAATGTAAAGACTTGCTCATGCCAACAATGGGTAAAGTACAAGGCAAAACTCTTTGTAATTTCAAATAACTGCAACAGCACAATGTTCTCAACTAGAATACTTGTAATTACTCTAAATTTTTTACCACCCTTTTCACCTCACCTTAGGGGAAAGTTGTAATCCTTAGAGAACTGATTTTAAATTATAAAAGCAAAGACTCAAGAAAATAAAACTTCAGAATGTGAAGGGTATTGAAAATAAAAATAATCAACACACCCAGGCACAGATATTTTTACTGAATAAAAATTATGACCTTTGTATGGTAAAACTTAAAAAAATTATTTATCTGTATAAGTCATTCCTTTGCATATGCATGAGTTAATATAGGTTCACAAGCAACGGTAAAGCATACTGAGAACATGTTTTAAAACAGGGAGCCTCTTTGAACAGCCAAATTAAATTATAGCTGAACTCTTGAGTGTACTGAGGGTTCTAATAAGCAACAAATAAAGACTTTTATTGGCTCGCAACATAATAAGCACTACTGTGCAAGATATTTTAAAAAGACAAATCCGTGTAGTTTGTCTCACTGGATTATATTATTTACTTAAATGGTAAATAAGCTTGTCCAAAGTAATGCTACTGAAAACTGATATATAAATATTATACAACAATTATGATCAATGAGTCTAAAGTAAACACATCACAAATTTCAGAAGACTGATGAAATGTAAAATTAAACAGTAATATTAAATTTAATACCACTCAAATTCTAATTCTTTACATTTAACTTTTTCATTGATTTCTAACATATCCATTTTATAAAGGTGTACTATTTATGCTGAGAACATGAAGTGCTTTATATACAGTAGTTTTTTTCTCTAGAGTACAGCACTTGTGTGTAGAACTACTTGAAAACCATTGAACTGAAATAAGGTATTCCACTCCTCGGTGATTTTGGAAGAAGTTACTTTTAATGAAACTTCTGAGGTTAGTTTTCCCATTAGAAGAATTCCTTCAGTTGACCAAACAAGGGCAGTACTTAATATATGTGGTTAAGTTGCATTTTGCTTGATACTCAAAACATTAGAAAGGTAGAACCCTGGAAATCTGAATTGTATGACTATATAGACAGTCCTATTGTTTCTATCACAGTTAATAAACATACACACACTACCACTTCCAAGCCCATAGTAAGCCAGTATTATCTACTTGTATTCTGCCACATTATGATTGTCAGTGTAATCTTTTTAAAACAATATCTGATAAAATCATGAGGCTCCCTCTACCTCTTCAGATAGTAGTTTACTAACCAAAATTCCTATGTAATTCTCACACAAAGAAGAATTGAAGCAGTCTGCCCTTCTTCAACAAATACTTTGAAGTACTTCATACAAGGATGTAGATGGTAAATGAGACATCTGCAGAGGAATTCAGAAAGCACTGCTCCTTATAGCCACTTCAAATTAAGATTCTATTAATTGCATCCAACCCAAGCGGTAGACACAAAATTCTAGAGTGCAACTGCAACTTGATTTGAACTACATGTACATTTCTAACAAAACTTAACTATCTTGCTCAAATTAATTTTTAAATCTCAAGAAACAACCACAACACACATGAAGGGCTACAGTTTTCAAACATGTGATCTGGTTTTTCTTCTAAAAACTAAATTAAATACAAAAGTGTCAAAAATTTTTCAAAATTAACTTGCTATTAACATTAATTGTACTGCATTCTTTACATAACACAAAGATTCTGATAATCATTCATAGAAACACCTCCACATACCATAACATTTATACACAACACTGGTAATGACAGTTTTATTGTTTAATCTTTCCAAGAATTCAGTATTGGATATTGTGGGATTGTAGTTATTTAGAAGATGATAAATAATGCAATTGAAGTATGCCATTGATATTTAATCTTACAATAGTCATAAAAGTTACAGTAAGTCTGACAAATCATCTCAAACAAGTGAATATGAAAAATATTAAATTGGACTTCTCATACTCGGTAAGGCCATTTTTCAAATACTTAGAGAATATATACAATGTTGCTGAACCTTAACTCTAAAATTAAAATAAAGACAAACAACTTCAAGTCATCATCTATTTTGGCTCTCTTAATAAAAATAAATATTATCAAGAACACAAAAAGAATAGCTCCCTCCACAATACCCCACACACCACCACTACCCCTCACCCCCCTCCTCTTTTGAGCCAGTGTCCAATTTCTTCTTTTCTGAACAGCTGTATTATCCAACTTAAGTTGCTCTGCTAATTTCAGTCCCACAAGGACTAACTTGGAAGGCAAAAAAATACAAGAAAAGATCAATTTGCTGGGAAAGATCAAATGAGAAAACTGTGGGGACAGCACCAGGTCAGCGTGTGGAGAACTAAGCAGACCTGTTCTTCATTAACTGTGTCTCTCTGGGGATGTCACACACTACCTGTCCGTGGGCTTTATTGAACTGCCTAACCCTCCTCTCTGTTCCATTCTTCTGGGCCCAAGTGAATCATATCCTGCTGCTGACAAGTTAGCAGGGGACTGCGGCTGCAACATGAAAGTACTTTTCTTTCTTGTCTAAATCAGGCAGATTTTTGAAAAGACGACACAGCATTGACTCGTGACATGGCAAGATGAAACGAGAGGTCTGGGCCGGTCTTGGAGCTGTGCAGATAAAAGTAATCAAATGACACTCGTGGAATGCAAATTGGCATTCTTGACTGCAGCAATTGCACAACCATGAAACATCCCTGACAGCAAGCAAGATTAGGACAAAATGTTATGTAAAGCACTGAACTCAGAAACTCTCACTTGAAAATTCAAACTGTAACACTTACATTTTAATATAGCAATAGTCAGCTCTGCTTTTGTCTGATTCTTTTTGTAATCACATATCCCAGGGCCTGACAGATATCTTACATTTCAGGTAAAAGACATAAAAAAAAAAAAAGCAGGTATTGAGAATGTGTAGATGCTATTAATATTTTCTTAGTGCTTATTTCTTAAAAATCACAAGAGGTTGGTTCTTATTTAAAGTTTACAATGCAAACAGTGAACTTAATATTCTCAAGTAAGGTGGGGAGAGACAGTTTCAGACTTTTCTCAAAGGACACTCAAAAGTTCACATTCAGGCTCAGTATGACTTCCCTCAGGTGAAGACACTGCCATACTTTTTGATGCAGTGATTAACAATCTGGATTTTAAATATTCTGATCTCTGGGAAAAGAGTGGCGACAACTAAGAACTTCATTAAGGATAAACAATTTAAATGAAACGGTTACAACTACAACATAAAACACAGACGGTATTAAAGGTTCACAGGGGACCTTTTTTTCAATGGTTCCAAAGGTTAAAGAAGTTTTATTAACTTGTACAAGATCTTACCACTCTTGAATATATCTTCAGATCAGACACACTAAATAGTCCTAGGAATTAATTCACTCTTAAAGTACAGAGGTGTGCACCATAACATCTGAAACTACAGAATAATCAAGCAGTAGATGAAAAGTAGGCTGAGATACTGTTCAAAGTGACTAGTGTTCAGGAATAGATGGATAGACAAAGAGTGACATGGACTGGAAGAAAGGGAAGAAAACAGAACCGGCTTTTACAAGGGTCGCGTAAAATGCCCCCAGAAGAAAAACACTCAAGCACTAAACAGATACATTTAATATTTTGTTCCGACACCTCTGCGTAAACACAGGTTCCACCCATTGCAACTATCCGCAGAGTACAGAAAAATTAAAACACAGGCCACTTTCTGCAGCTTTAATCCCGGGCACTGTGTATTATTTTATGATGTCTTTTGTACATCAGTTTTACAGCAGCCTCTCTGGGGTAAATGGGAACCACCATAAATCGCATGCTGCTTTCAAAATCACTTTAATTTCTGTCAGCGTTACTGTAACCACAGTCTTGAGGCACAAGTTACGTGTGTGTGTGTATGTGCGTGTGCGTGTGTGTGCGCGCGTATTTCTGCATTTGACAGTCTCATCTTCTACACTCCGAACGTGACTTTGATCACAGAAACAGGAGATGTCACATTACGGGGAAGGGAAAGAGGGGAAGGGGGGGGGGGAAGCCAACCCGCTATCTCTTTTTCTTAAGAGTCCACCTACACGCAGAACTCAGCGTATCAGATCCCCGGGTAACGAGAGCCACCCTGGGTGGGAGAAAAGTCAAAGGAAGGGAGTGGTCCAGTGCATTTCGAACAAATCATGTCCCCGAGAGCGGACAGTGAGCTCCGCTCCGCCGCCGCGAACTCACAGCACGCGCCCTCGCTGCAGAGAAGCCGCTCGGAGTCGGCGGCAACGGGCCAGTGTAGGAATCCCGCTCTGGAGACGCCTGCCCGTCGCCGCCACTAGCGCTTGGAACTTTTTGAGTTCGTGGGGTATTTTTTTTTTTAATCCTCATCCTCGCTTCTCAGGGGATTCCATCGCCCCCGCCCCCAAGCCCCAACCCGGGCCACCAAAGCCACCGAGGCAGTCCGTGTGTGAAGTCAAACCAGCCAGCGCCTCCCCAACCGCATCCCTAAAGCTCGCTCTCTCCAGGGTGCGATATTTTCTGCCCTGCCTCAGGGTCCGGTGGCCCTCGAGCCTCCCGGAGCACTGGGTGCGCTTGTCTTCATTTACAAAGGGAGGGATCCCGACGTGCGGCCGCCGGGCGGGAGCGGCGGTGCCCTCGCAGCGCACCAGCGCCCACGCCCAGCCGCCGGTCCCTCACTCGCGGGCAAGTTTTTTAAAAAGTTCCCCAGGCTCCAAAGAACGCTCGAGCGCGTCCCGGGCTCCCTCCAGCGCCCCATTCATCCCCGCCTGCCTTCCCACTCCCGGCCCCTCCACCCCACCCCACGCCGCCTCCTGCGCGGCCCCCACTCCCCGGGTGCCCCTCGCTCGCCCGCCGCTCACCTGGCCTCACCCGCCGCGAGAGGGGGCGAACTTCCGAACCCCCAACCCCCACCAGATACACACACACACACACACACACACACACCCCTCCCACCTGGGGCGCTCCTGGAAACTTGGGCCAAGTTTAGGGGAGATTTCGAGAGCCCCGCGGGGGCCAGGTTGAGACGGGGGTTGTCCGCGGCTGCCCGCCCCCCTCCACCTCACGCCGCGGGACGCGAGGAAAAACACGGCCCCCGGGCGGGCGCCGGGGCGCAAGTCTTGCGAAGTCTACGAAGAGAAAGCAAAGGAGGGGGGAAAACTTCTTACCATCTCCGCATGCTGGTTGTCAAGTGCAGCCCCCGCCTCTTGGTCTCCTCTTAGCGGCCGCGCCTGGACCAGCCCCTCGGCCGCCTCTCGCTCCTTCTGTCTCGGCCTTTCTCTCCCTCCCCCTCCCGATTTCCTCCGGGCCGCCGCGCTCGCCGCCTCCGCCTCTCCCCGCCCGCCGCCCGCCCGCCCGCGCGCGCCCTCGCCGCGGCCCCTCAGAGCTCAGGTGACTGATTTACACCCGCGCCCCGGGTCGTGCTCGCTCCCCCCCCCCCCAAGTCGGAGCCCGCGGCGTTGCCTCAGCGCCTCAGGACCGGGGAGGGAGGAGTGGGAGGGGGGGGAGGGATGGCTGGGGGGGGACGAAATTTTCAAAATTAAAAAAATTAAAAAGGCACGGACTGTCCCTGGAGGGGGCCGCGCGCTGGGGGGGGGGGCGGGGGGCGGGGGGCCGACGGGCGGGCGAGGTGACCCGGGGCGGATTCGCAAGCCCCACAAGTTTTCGCCCCGCTCTGCACAACTGTCCTTCCTACAATGTTGCTTCCCGTTTGCAAAAGAAAAGTCGCCTGGGTGGCTTGTTGTTTCTCCCAGGATTTCTAGGAGTTTCGTGAAGGGGGTGTGTGGAGGAGTGTATTTCTCTCCCCTCCGCCCCCCGCCCTGTTGCTTTTTTTTTTTTTTTTGGTCTCTTCGCTCTTTTAGTGGTGGGGAGGGAGGAAAAACAACTTTGGCGCCCCCCGGGGGGTGAGGGCGTGCTAGTGGAGGTGGCCGCGAACGCCCAGCTGTCAACGAGGCAAGGCACGAAGACCGGCCGCGGCTGCGAAACGCAGAGGAAAGGGCGCGAACTTTATCCCGACTGCCGCAAACCCCCGGCGTCGCTTTCCTTTCCCGGGCGCTCGCCGCGCCGCGGCCCCCCTTGGGCCGGTCCCTCACGGCGGTGGCGCTCGCCGGCCCCTCTCCCTCCGTTCTCCTGCTCAGGGCCTTCCCCGCGCCCCTCGTCCCTGTCAGCCCAGGTCGTGCGCCCGGCGGCCGGGGGAAAAGCGAAGGCGGCTGAGGGACACCCAGAGGGGCGACGGCGCCTCCAGACGCGAACGTGCTTGGGCCAAGTGGTAGAAAGTTGCACTCCGCTGAGGGGAAAAAGTTTTGGGGTGGCGACGTGTTTGGGGGCCGGCCCCGACGCCGGTTTGCGGCGAGGATTTCCTTCCCTTTCCCCGGCTCTGGGCCGCCGGCCCCGGGCTGAAGACGGCGGAGAAGAGGAAGGGGACAGCCGCCTCCGCGGGCCGAGCACCGTGTCTCCGGAGTGTGACAGGGCCCCGCCATGTCGCCCTGTCCCGGGACTCGCGTTCACACGACCTCAGCTGAAGGACAAGGCTTAAGTGCTGGCGAAAGGCACGACCCGGCCCCAAAACGGGGGGCGGGGAGTGGGCGAGCGTTTAATCCTCATCTTTCCATCATGCACGTTGTGTGCCATAACCTCTTCGCCTCATGCACATTTATCGTGGCTAGAGCAAACTTTGGGCTCCTCCAACACGAGAGGAAGGCACAGATCTCCAGCACACTCCCTGAACACTTGAAATCCTGCTGGGCCAAGGTGAAGACGGGCTTGGCAGAGCTGCAGATTGAGATACTGATGACGACTGCGACGAAAAAACTCAAACCCTTTTTCCTTCTTCATTTCCTGAAGTAAAGGGGAGACTGGTTACATTCAGAAACGAAATTTGATTTTTTTTCAATAGTTAGCCTTGGACTTATATTTTATTTTCTTGGAGCACAATTTGGTCCTTTAAGTTTCATTTAAATTCTCACTTTTTTTCCCCTTCATAATTGTGTCTGACCACGGACCAGGGCCCAAGTAACCACAGCTGTTGTGCAAATGTGAAGCTCCTTACTCACGTGGATGCAGCTACTTAACCATGGGGCCACCGCACCTGCAGTTCAGTGTACTGATGGCGTCCAAATTCCTAACCATTTTGAGGCCCTTTCCAAGCTGATTTTAAGTCGTCTTGTGGTCTCTGTAATTTACCTTGTGAAAAGGTTTGTCCTCTGGTGGTAAACAGTTCTCTATATGGTAGGGTTCTCCGCACATGGTTCATTTGGAGTTTCTAAGTGAAGGTCGATCACTTCTCTCCCTCTGGCATAAATTGAGAATATGCTACCAGTTATATAATGACTGCACACATATAGAGACTACCTGTTATAGGTATATACATGCATATATCTCTAAAGATTCATCTTTAAATGATTTGATTAAGGTGTGGAGCATGTTCTCTTATTCCATAAACATAACTGTAACGTCATCCTGTAGTTTGTAGAAACTGATTACACAAGGGATAATGATGACCAAATGTGCATTCTGAGCAACTGAGGATCATCACAAGAATTCCCCAGAAAGGAGCCAAGTTCCAATGTGTTTTCTTGTATCATAGACAAGAAAAGCTAGTTGCTAATTTCAGAGTCATTACCCATACAAATCCATTCACACACTTACTGCTTTGGACAAGTGACAGACCAGCAATTGCCAAACAATTGTATTCACACAGTGCATTCTTGGCTTGCACCTACACTGGCCAACAGGCAGGAGTTACTCAAGCAACCTGTAATTTATATTCCCCTGATTGGTTCCAGGTCTTCCTGTTTTTTACTTTAGCACACAAACAATTTATGTGAGACAAGATGTATCTGTTTGAGGTCCAGTGGGTACCTTTCTGAAGTGTCCTCTTTAGAAAGACAACTCTCGTGTTGGACCAAAGAGCAGTCCTTGAAGAAGGTGGAAGTACTTACAGAAGCAAAGCTAAGTATATAAGAAGATTCTGAAATCTTGTATTTTCTCCAGTGGGTTGTATGACAATTTGAATAAACCCTGAAGTAAAAGCATCTGAGAAACACCTTAATGATGTACAGTGGCTTAATTTTAATTTCTTCCATTTTACATCCCTCTGAAGTCATATTGACTTGATTTCTGTTTATCTACCTTGCTTAATTCTTAACTTCTTTGCCCCGGCTGTTCTCTCTACCTACCTGTTTTTATTTTCCAGTGGTTGCTTCTTATCAGTCTTAACTCTTTGAACCTCTACTAAAGTAACTCTTTTCCACCACCTGAAACTCTCACACTTTCTCCTATTTATTTTCTTAATACCCTTTGGTAATACCTAAAAGTGTTTCATTTGTGGGATTTTCTTCCCCTCCAACTAAAATGTTAAGACCATGGGGAGTGTGCTGTTTCCTTCTTGCTCATTTATATGTAGCTTCAGCAAGTAAATCAGTGCCAGGTACAAAATAAACTCAGAAATATTGTTTGCATTAAGGAGGAGATGTCAAAACTATTACATCATATTGATTATGATCTTAGAGCCTGACTTATTCATTCTAGTAATATGGACAAAAGAGTTCCCTATCTGGTCTTTTGGAGTGGAGCAAAAAGTGCTGACTTGACTATACTAGGGCCTCAGATGTGATCAGCATACCCCAAAAAGCCTCTAGACACTCTAAGAAGGGCTAAGAGGTTAGAACTATCTTTATTATATTACTGGGAAATTATTTACCTTTCTCACATTCTATTATAATTGTATAGGGGAGTTTTCCAGAGACAATGAGATAAGTGATACTAGAACAAACTGCAGAAGCACATGCAAAATTCACTCATCTTTTGTTATATCAGATGCTAAGCATTTGTCCAAAATGTATTGTTTCTCACTATTTTATTCTGAAAAATAGTTACTTTTAATTTTAAAATATTCAGTGCATTTCTCACTAATGTAACAAATTAACACCAGTTTGGTTTGGTCATTTGAAACAATATCCCTAGTGTAAAATTGTTGCCTTGCACCCGACCAACTGGGGTTCAATCCCCAGCATCCCTGGAGCACCACCAGGAATTATTCCTGTGTGCAGAACCAGGTATAACCTCTAAGCATCACCGAGTGTGGACAATGTCCATGGGTCAGAATGATTGTACGGCAGGTAAATTCCTTGCCTTGCCGGTGGCTAATCCAAATTTAATCTCTGGCACCCTATATGGTCCCTCAAGCCTAGGAGGAAAGGTTTAAAAGGAGTTAGTCCTGAGCATTGCCATGTGTGGTCAAAAAACAAACCAAAAATCGTCTAATCCCCATTCTTTTTATAATTGTGTCCATCACAAGTCTGTCATGAGTTTTACTAAACTAAAATCTGGCGTGTTTAGTTGTCTTTTTTTGGTTGAGAGACTAAGGAAAATCTGCTACTCAGTTTCTAGGGGGTCACACACCCCAATCCTTGGCTTGTGGTATGATGCCCTTCCATCTTTAAAATGGTAATAGCAGACAGGTCTTTTTCATACTGCATCACTCTTAACATTGCCTCCTTTTACTCATAACTTCCTCTATAATTATATTGAGCCCAGCTGCTTAATCCAGAAAAATCTATCTATCTCAAGGTCATTAATTTAATCATGTCTACAACATATACATGGTTCCAGGGACTAGGATATGGTCTTTTATTAGGGCATCATTATTTTTGCCTACCACTATATAGTCACAAACTATAGCTTATTGCTATTTTAAATTAATTGTCATTTAAAATTTTCCATTTACATACCTAATTCAATAAATATGAGTTGTTATTACCCACATAAAGAAAAGCTCTTTGCAGTCTTCAATCTTTGGGTGACTAAGTAGGCTCCCAGCAGTACTCAAGGGAACATTTGTTTCAGTGATCAAACCCAGACCTGCGTTCATGACATATGCTCTGATCCTTTGAGCTATCAATCTGGTCCTTTTCAATAATTGGGGAGTGGGGACCACTCCCAGTAGTGCTAGGGGATAGAGGGTGTTATTCCTGACTCTGTTCCTGAGTGACCCCTGGTGGTGCTGAGATTGAACCGGTTCCTTCTTGTGATATTTCTCCAGGCCCTTTTAATAATTTTTAAGAAGTCTTGAGATCTAGCAGCCTAAAAAAAAATCACTGGCTTGCACACTAGCTCTTTTCCTTTCTTTCATGCACCAGATGCATGCATATTGTACTCGAAAGCCTAAATGGGGAACCAGAGAGACAGTACAGTACGTAAGCTTGCCTTGCACAACACTTGACAGGGTTTGATCCATGTGCAGCCTTTATGGTTCTCCAGGCCCCTTTAGTAGTGATCGCTGAGCACAAAGCCAAGAGGAAGCACCACCTGAGCACCACCAGGTCACTGTCACTGTCACTGTCATCCTGTTGCTCATCAATTGGCTCGAGCGAGCACCAGTAACGTCTCCATTGTGAGACTTGTTCTTACTGTTTTCAGCATATCGAATATGCCACAGGTAGTTTGCCAGGCTCTGCCGTGCAGGCGAGATACTCTTGGTAGCTTGCCAGGCTCTCCAAGAGGGATGGAGGAATCGAACCCGGGTCAGCGGCATGCAAACACCCTACCCGCTGTGCTACCGCTCCAGCCCCCAAACACAAAAGCCCCCCAAAACAAAAAATAAAACTGATTCTCTTTCTTTTGTTGTTATTGGTTATGTTTCTTTTAAATTTATATTTTAATGACAGCATTTTTCAGTATACTTTTTATAGATATATTATTGTTGACAATAGTATTAAAGTTAATTTAGAATTTCAGATTGTACAGGGTTAGGCATACTAGTTCTGACCAATAAAGAATGAAGGGAAGACATTCTTTATGAGGATTTATCTAAGATTATTTTAATCAGTAAAACAAAAAGAGACCACCAGAAAATGTATCTCTCTATGCCTGGAGGGTTTGAGGCTCCTGACACCATATGGTCTTCTGAGCACCACACAGGAAGCAGGGCCGGCACTGCCAGGTGTGACCCAAAAAACAAAACAAAATGACAACAAATAAATTGTCTCTCTTCTGCTGTGAATTTCACTGTGTAAATACTGGTTTCTGAAACAACTGAATCCACTTGTAACTAGGCAGAAGCTCAAGCACCTGGGGTGACAAGGTAAGAAGGTAAAAATACCTAGCCTCTGATGCTGTTAGTAAAGCTGAATTAACAGCTCTGTGTGGCTGGAGATTCCTTATTTTGTGTATCATAGTCCCCTTTTCATTTTGAACAAATTGAGGTTGCTTTTCTATTACTTGCAGCCAAAAACTTCCTTAATATTCCAATAAATGGAATGTCTGTATCAGGTTACCATGCAGAAATTCCTTCCTATTCTTTACAACAAATTTATATAACATTGTTGATTCCTTGGGGGGGGGAGGAATCTGTCAAAAAATCAGCAAAATTAAGAAAGAAAATAATTCTTCAGTGAGAAAATTTAACTATTAATATAGAGATAATACTTTTTGTTTTTGGTTTTGTTTTGTTTTGTTTTGTTTTGTTTTTTGCTTTTTGGCTCACACCCAGCAATGCACAGGGGTCACTCCTGGCTCATGCACTCAGGAATCACCCCTGGCGGTGCTCAGGGAACCATATGGGATGCTGAGATTTGAACCCTGGTCGGCCGCGTGCAAGGCAAACGCCCTACCCGCTGTGCTATCACTCCAGCCCCTAGAGATAATACTTTTATTGAATGAATGCAAGAACAGGAAAAATCGACTCAGAGTTGAAGGTTATGGGTGACAATTCAAGTGATTACCATCTAATCAGTTTTGTTTATAGTTCTGGCCATGTTTTGAGAGTGTTCTTGGCCCTGTTTTCTACTAATGATAAGTCATTTCTGCAAATTATGTAAATAAAATTTTCATAGTATATTCTATAAAGATCTTATCCGTGAATTATGTTCCAAGAAATAATGTGTTTTAGAAATCACAGACATCCTTAAATTGACTGTTCCTATATGTGATTTTGTACAGTGCTGTTAGCCTTACAGGAGATTCTTAGTGTTATATTATTCAAATACCACCCAATGCATTCATAATAAAGTTGAATTCTTTTGTAAGTTGTTGAACATAAGAAATACAAGAAAAAAAACTATTAATACTATTGTGTGAAAAAAACCTGCACTTAACAAACAAAAATTCAATTTCAATGACAAAACCAAGTCAGAGAAGACAATTTTCACTATAAGAGGAAAAGCATGATGGGAGAGGATTCAAAGGACTAGAGTACACTCTTCGCTTGCCAGAACGCTAGGTTCAGTTCCTAGTTCACTGAGCTGGAGTAGCTCCTGAGCACTGCTGAGTACTCCCCCGTCAAAAAAATATATGTATAGTGTGTGTGTGTGTGTGTGTGTGTGAGAGAGAGAGAGAGAGAGAGAGAGAGAGAGAGAGAGGGAGGGTGGGAGGGAGAGAGAGATGACACATACACTACAATAAAACTGACTTGAGAACACTTTGGGAATCACCATTAACAATCTGACCAGCAATAACACAAAATACAAGAAATTTTTCTGCAAGTGAAAGTATAAAACAAAAGTTAGAATGATTACACAGACAAGATGGGAATGTGGCTCAGCAGTATGTGTGAGGACCTAGATTTTATCCCTAGTTGTTGGTATATATGTGTGTAGACACACACACAAATACTAAACTAAAAAAATGTTTCCTAAGTTTTAATTTTATTTTTAAAATAGGTGAATTTTAAATATTAAATATTTGTGGTTTTATCTTCCTTTTTCTTTGGGGGTGGGGGCATCCTGGCCGTGCTCAGAGTTTACTCCTGGCTCTGTGCTCAGGGATTACTCCTGGGGAGGCTCAGGCTGCCATATGTGGTGCCAAGTATTGAAGTTGCTTGACTGAATGGAAAGCAGGTACCTTATCCTCTGTACTAACTCTCAGTCCTGGTTTTATTCTTCAAGGTTTTTATCCTTTGTGGGGAAACCACAGGAAGTTGCACAGGGGCTGCTCCTGCACTAGGTCATTTCAGAGAAGCTGAGGGTGGAGGAGGCAATTCTGTGACAGGGTCCAACTTGGAACTCCCAGTGCAAAGTATGCATTTCAGTACTTTAAGCCATCTCCCTGGCCCAGCTCTTATAGATACTTTGGTTTAATTTTGTTTTGTTTAAGTATTTGTTTGGGAAATGAACCCAATGGTATTCGGAGGTTATTTTCGACTCTGTGCTAGAGAGTGAAACTGATAGTGCTTGGGGGACCATATGAGGTGCTGGGGATTCAAATATTGTGGGAGTCACCACAGCCACAAGCAAGGCAAGTGCTTTCCCTCCTGTACTATCTCTGCCACCCTGATTTTACAGTTTTGACATTTATGTTAATGTTTCCATTTTTAACTGTTTTCTGTTACTACTGTTACTAAATATCCTTATGCAGCAGATTATTTTTATTCCCTTCCCCCTTCCCTTTATTGATATTGTTGCTATTGTAAAGATCACACATAGGCCTAGTTTTGGTGTTGAAACAATCTTGACGATGATGTTCTCCAGAGGTCAAACATCAGGCTGTAGTGCTTACATACTAAGCTCTAGTGCTCTCCAAAGTTTGCTCAGGCTGCAGTGCCTATATACTAAGCTCTAGTGCTCTCTGAAGTTTTACCTCCTTTAGCTGTGATGCTTCCTTATGCTCACCACTGGAGTCACATACTCAGCTGAGGCACACAACTTATAATTGTGTTACTCACTGGGGATCACTGCACTGCTCTAACATCTTTCCCACATTTTCTGCCCATGGTACTTGTACATCTAATTTTTATATCACTGTCACTGTCATCCCGTTGCTCATCAATTTGTTTGAGCGGGCACCAGTAACGTCTCTCACTGAGAGACTTATTGTTACTGTTTTTGGCATATCCAATATGCCACGGGTAGCTTGCCAGGCTCTGCCATGTGGGCGCAATACTCTCGGTAGCTTGCCAGGCTTTCTGAGAGGGGCAGAGAAATTGAACACGGGTAGACCACGTGAAAGGCAAATGCCCTATCGCTGTGCTATAAATACATTGATTTATAATACTACTTCATCATATTTTGATTATATTATTTTACAGAAAATTTCCAAGTTTTCACAGAAAAATTATTGACTATGACCACTTATTATTTCATAATACATAGGTAAAGTGTTATAAAAATAAAAAATAGCTGGGCTGGGAGAGAGTACAGTGGTTAGGGCACATGCTTGAGTCAGGTTTGACTCATGGAACCTCATGGTCTCCCAAGTATCTTGGTGCAGCTCTGGAATCCCCCAGCATTGCAGAGGTGGCCTGGGTATCTTCAGTACCCTAAGAGCCTAAGCATTGCATATTTTAGGCCTGGTAGGGAATGAAATGCTGGGCCCCAGATCTCCTAAGAACTGCCTGGGAACCATTCCTACATCCTCCTACCCCAAATAACTTATGGTATGGGGAACTCTTCTGATTTATTATTTCTCATTCATATATCCCCAAATTATTATATATTAGAAATTCAACAACACTATATGTTTGTCACACCAAAATGTCATATTGTTTAACCTTAGAATTTATTTTCATTTCTGCACTACTTTAGAATTACTCATGCTTGTGGATAAATTCTTGGTACACAGATGCATTTGATATTGTTGATCAACCTCTTTTCTACATTCGCTGCTTTGACCGTTTTTTTTCACACTCTCCTGTCCTGACTCATTCCTTTATTTTATCCTATCCTCTCCCCATTTCTCCACAGACACTCCTCTCTTTTCACAGTGAATTGCATATAGAGACTTTCCATTTTTTTCTTTGATTTTATTACAAACTTATTCATTATCTGAAAAGAATCCCAGTGGCAACCTACAAAATATACGAAATATACGATTCATTTTCCCAAAATTCTAGTCTCTTTGCTTATTTGATCTAAATAAATCTCACTAATTGAAAATTCAACTAAGAATTTAACTTTTTTTGTTGTTTTTTTTTTTTTTGCTTTTTGAGTTACACCCAGGGATGCTCGGGAGTTACTCCTGGCTTTGCAATCAGGAATTACTCCTGGCGGTGCTTGGGGGACCATATGGGATGCCGGGGATCGAACCTGGGTCGGCCGCATGCAAGGCAAACGCCCTACCTGCTGTGCTATCGCTCCGGCCCTAAGAGTTTAACTTTAAAGTCAAACTTGACCCAATACTGCAGCCATTAACAATGCTTCCGAATTCTTTCTAATTTCCTATTTTCTGATTTTATAGCTCTTCCCTACTCTCAAGTGCATACTCTGTATTTATCTTTGAATTATCTTTCCCTTGCCTTTATTTCCCAAAATCAAGTCCTTTATTAAATCTATGAAGAGGGACTGAAGAGATAGTATATAGGAACTTGCTTACCACGTAGCAAATCCTGGTTTGAATTTCCAGCACCATACATGGCATCTTAAGCACCACTTGGCGGGGGTGATGGGGAAGGGTCATTCCTGAGAACAGAGCCGAGTATAACCCTTGAGCACCAAAAAACAAAAAGCAAAAATGAATTTACAAAGAAACATAGAAGTGTCTTCACTTTATTCCTCGTGTCTATGCATTCTCACTTCATTCATGTGGCTACCATCCTCCATTTTTTTGTGTATATTCCATACATTCACCTTTCTAATTCATTTTCTGCCAGGTTTTAGCTTTTTCAATACTATTTTTAGTATGTTTCTGCTCTGTATATTGAATGGCTAAATCAGTCTTTTGTAGTACCCTCTCCTCTGTCACATCAAGTCAAATTGTTGTGTGGTTTGTTCTTTTATCCCCCTCTTCTACTCTTCCTTTCCTTTTGTTGCTATTGAGTGCACATGCCTGGTGGTTATGGTCACACATTCAGTTGTGCTGCTCCAGGTTGCAGTGCTCACACACTGAGCCAACACTTTTTTCCGTGGGCTGATTTCCATTTTAGTTGTGGTGCTTGACCGTGTGTTTGCTCTTAGTTGTGGTACTTGTTCACACTCTTGTAGAGCCATAGCTGGTGCCTGCACCTCATTTTTAGATGCAATGTTCATTAGGGGTTACACTGACTACCTTTTAGTCACAGTGCTCACACATACCTGGTTATGATGTAATTGCTACTAGAAATCATTGTGGTGTTGAGAACACAGAAGAGTTGTCAGACACAAGTAGCTGAGTCAGAGCAGGCCTAGTGTATGTGCTGGCAAGAGGGAGTTATACTTGCAAGGCAGGTGCTCTTGCCACTGTGTTATACCCAGGACAGCAGCAGGGCCCAAGGCCAAACCTGGGGATCCTCAGGTTGGATGTGCAAGCCTGATAGATTAGTAGTTGGCTCATTGGTATCGGGCATCAGGGTGACCTAAAGTTGCTTCGGGACCACTAGGGCAAACAGGGCCACTCCAGTAGTGTTCAGGGGCAACAGGACTCACCTGGAGGTGCTTGGAGAGTCTCTTGGTGGTGAGACTCAAACCCAGGTTCCTGTGAATATAATGAATAAACTTCAACCCTTTAAGCTGTCTCCCTAGCCCCCAACACCTACCTACCACCCCATCAAGTTTAACACTTCTAGAGTTTGGTTTTGTAACCAAATAAAACCTCTAGAAAGTAATGTATGTGACTCAATCAAGTATGAGACTGTGGCTATTTTGATAAGGTTGATGAGGTTAGACTGCTGCAGGGATTTAGTCAGAAGTTAAAAGGCTGAGTCTGAGTTTAAAACTCAATTTATCAAGAAATGATCTGTTTGATCTGTTATGGCTGACACATTTTGGATTTTCTGGGAATGAGAACATAGGAAATAATACTGAATACCTACAAGGCACTTTATACAAGTTATCTTTTTTTAGTTTTTCAGTTTTAGGGCCACACCCATCTGTGCTTTGGGCTACTCAACATGTGTTGTGGTGGTGGGTGGGGCGCTGCTGTCTGCTGGTGGTGCTAGGGGACCTTACTGTACTGGGGTTAAACCCTGGGCTCTGGCATGTAAAGCATGTTCTCTATCCCACTAAGCCATCTCCCTGGCCCTACACAAATTATCTTATTTCATTTTTTCAATAACCATGTAAAGTAGCTGTTTACATTTTGCAGATATAGTAAACAACTTTATAAAGTGCATAAGGTCCAAAAATAGAAAACACAAGATTTTAGCACAAGCTATTCCTATGTCAATGCTTTGCACACTGATGGGTATATATACTAATTGAGCATATGGTTTCATGCCCTCTGATTCTTATAGAGCCTATGACTTTGGGGAAATCCCAGGCACTTAGTTAATATGCATGCCCAGCCAGCAACCAGGACTGAGTATTTGACCGTCTCTCTACACATATTGATTGCACTAAACACTTTTTTAAATGTAGCTTTATATATTTTATATACTACATCCTTTATTCCCTCTTAGTTTTTAGTAGAAATAAAACTTGTATTTGTTTGTTGCTTAGAAGTGGTTAACATTCTTCCTCCCTAAGATTTAGTACAATAGGCTCTGACAGTGTTATTATTTAAAAAGATTTTTGGGGAAGTGCCTTTTGGCATAGCAGGCAAAAGCAATCTGGTGGCTTTGTGTGATTGCTGTTCACACTTGGTAATGAATAAATTCTGTTAGCTCTCTTGGAGGAGTCAGAAGGGAGTCATTGGTTTAGTAGAGTTGCGGCTTGAAAACACCAAGCCAGCTCATCAGTGCTGCTGATCTCGTGCCCTTCCTCTGGCAAACCATGTGTCGGATGTGGTAGGAAAAAAAGTCTCTCTTACAGCAGCAGAATGTGTGCAAGCTACACCCTGAATTATCCCATGATGACCTTGCAAATGCAACACATGCCCTTGTGACCACAAGGCCCGACAACTGTAATTTCCTCTGCTTTTCATCAGAGCTCTGTTGCTGCCTGCAGCAGGCAGCGCCTGCTAGGGTGCAGCTGCTCCCTAAAGCCCAGGACACCTGCCCCCCTGTACTTTACAGCCTACACGTAGAGTTGTTCAAAAGGAAGCTGATCCCATTGGCTATGCAAACTCTGAGTTTGGCTTCCTGAGTGAATTAGGAACTAGGGGCTAACATTTACCATGCAGAATGCCTGCTTTTGGGGGGGTGTTGCCTAATGCACTTGATGAAGTCATTCTGAAGATCATTATTGGGCAATTTCATAGAGCAAACCTTGGGTTGACCAGGCATTTCCCCCAATGACATCACTGCTGGTATTTCATTGACTCAACACATGTCTATTTAGTACTTAGTAGCTGTCAGGCAAGTGATCACAGTAGAAAAGGACTCTTCCATGAGTTTACTATCTATCTAGTGGGAAAGACACAATGAGCAAGTTAACTGATTAGAGCTCAGGTGGTACTAAATGCTTTAATGATAATAAAGTAGAGTGCCGTGAAGCAGTGTGACTAGGGATAGATGTTGGTGGTAGATAAATGTGGAGTAAAATACTGGTTATTCTAAGAAATGCCTTAGTGACTAGGAGTCTCTCTCTAAGGAGGTAATACTCTTCAGAGATTAGAAACAGGATAAGCCTTGTAAAGATAAGTGGGAAACTCCCCTTAGGCATAGAAAATAGTAACTGTGAAGGCCCTTAAGCCAAAAGGATGTGAGAAAGGAATTTAGAGTTGATGTTGTTAGTGTGTCCTGAAGGAGAGAAATAGTGGGAAGGAAGACAACCTGTGTGTTCAGTCTACTATGAGAATTAAACCCAAAGATGTCTTGTGGGTGACTTGGGACCTTGGGTACAAAGTCACTTTTCCTCTTTCAAGACTTTAAAGTCCTTTTAATATGTTATTGGTGATATTTTAAATTTTAGAGCATTTTTAAGAATTTAATTGCATTCTTTTAGAAAACATTACAGTGGCCTTTATTTCATTTGTGTTACTCTTAAGAGAAAGAGATGGACATACAGGACTAGACATCACCCATAAATGCAAGTGGCTTGACATTTAAAATAAATATCCCTAAACCCCATTAAGTATTTGCTAACCACATGTTTTCTAGACCATTTTCAGGAATGTTCATTCGAGGTCCATTGGCCCTTACTCTGACTCTCCAAATGGCTCTCTGGAAGCCTCCCTCTGTGTGCCTTCATCTTCCCAGAGCTAATGGGTATCCCCTCCAAGGAACACTGTGTGGCCTCATCAGCAAAAAGGCAGCATACCTGTGGTTTGGTATAGAGTGAACTGGGCCAGGAATCCTGGGAGCAAGCCTTTATTCCCATCATTGCCAGTCACTCTGGGATCTTGAGCTAATCAAATCCTCTCTGTACTTTAATTTATACCCATGCAAAATGGAAAACATAATACTGTAACGGTGCTCAGCACATGCGTAGCCAAATCTGATGGGAACTGATGTTTAGGGTATTTCATTTTCTCCAAGCTCAAAGACATGACCTGGAAACCTCCGGTCACAGAGATTAGGAACTCTTAAGGGAGCTAACACCAAATAAGATGGCAAAATTTTTAGTCTATTTTGGTATTTAGTTATGACCATTGTTTCCTTCTATAGAAGACTGTGATGAGCAGAAGATTGGGTTTGCACTAAATGAAGACTCAGTGCATGACTATCTCATGCAAAACGACAAAACAGTCACTTACTTACATCCATAATTTTATATTCTTATATTTAGAGTCTGATCGTTAAATTCTCTATTTACTGGCTCAAATCCAGAATGAAAGGTTCCATTTCAACTGCAGTTCAAGAAAGAAGTTTATCAAACATTGACTTTGAGTAAGCCATTGTAATCCCACTGAGGGGGAATTATGTAGTTTCTCACCATGTAGTCAGAAGATAAGCAGAGTGAGGTGGAGCAATAGAAGTGCCATATAAAACCAAATAAACACTTGTGGGAAGTCTAGGGAAATGAGAAACTGTTATGGTTGAAGAAATGAATAGAAGTGGTATTTGAGATGGGCCTGGAAAGATTACAATAGGCAAAGGGCACAGATTCTAGGTGGAAGGAAGTGAATGAGCAAAGAATGTTAGAAATATTGGTTTGGGATGGGGAAAGGCAAGTTTTACATGATAATAGTCATTGTTCTTCAACTTTACTGCCCAATGGAATTAACTGGGAAACTTTTAATAAAAACATTGATTTCTAGGTTCCTTCCCAGAATTTATGTATGAAAGTTTACAAGGGTGTATATCTAGATTATGTTGCTTTTAAAAATTAAAATATTATTTTCATTCCCCAACTGATTCTAATCAGCTGTAATTAGATTTGGTACTCAATGGAGTAGGTATTCTTTTAAAAATATTTTTTCTTTACTGCTTATACTTTATCACAGTAGAGCCTGGCAAGCTCCCCATGGCATATTCGATATGCCAAAAGCAGTAACAGTAATGGGTCTCATTCCTCTGACCCTGAAAGAACCTCTAGTACGGCACCGTTGGGAAGGACGAGTAAGGAGAAAAAAATCTCAGGGCTGGGATGAATGGAGACGTTACTGGTGCCTACTCCAGCAAATTGATGAACAACGGGATGACAGTGATACAGTGATACAGTGATATTATACTTTATAACATTATAGAACTTCAGAGATATAGCTTCACATTTTTATTTTTTTTTATTTATTTTTTTTTTTTTTTTGCTTTTTGGGTCACACCCGGCGATGCACAGGGGTCACTCCTGGCTCATGCACTCAGGAATCACCCCTGGCGGTGCTCAGGGGACCATATGGGATGCTGGGATTCGAACCCGGGTCGGCCGCGTGCAAGGCAAACGCCCTACCCGCTGTGCTATCACTCCAGCCCCTAGCTTCACATTTTTATATGCATATAATTCACCCCATATACCACCAAAGTTTCTGTAATAGATAAAAACCAAAAGACTGCCCTACTAGTTTCTCCCACCTTCTGGAGTAAGTTTGACCAAGTTTGATGTACTTTGCCATTGTTAGTGATGCTGAAGAAATGAATTTTCCAAACTTCTATAGTTCTGATAGTAAATTTTGTGAATTTTATTATGTACTTTTAAAAAAAACTTAAACTATCAGAAGCAATATATGAAATTCATTTATATGTAATATAACTCATATATTGTCACTGTCACTGTCATCCTATTGCTCATAGATTTGCTCAAGTGGGCACCAGTAACGTCTTCATTGTGAGACTTGTTACTGGTTTTGGCACATCGAATATGCCACAGGTAGCTTGCCAGGCTCTGCCATGCTCATATATCAGTAAATAATAAATCATAAATTATATGTAATGTGAAATAATTCATTAAAATTGTATTTGTTGTAAGAAACAGTGATCAAAATACAGAAAGAGCCCACAGAATGGGAAAGAATATTTACCCAATACCCATATGATAAGGGATTAATATCCAGGATATACAAGATACTTGTAGAATTGTATAAGAAAAAAACCTCCAACCCCATCAAAAAATGGGGAGAAGAAATGAACAGAAGTTTCCTCAAAAAGTAAATACAAATGGACAAAAGGCACATGAAAAAATTCTCCACATTGCTAGTCATCAGAGAGATGCAAATCAAAACAACAATGAGATATCATCTCACACCACAGAGACTGGCACATATTCAAAAGAACAAACGCAACCAGTGCTGGCGTGGATGTGGGGGAAACGTTGGTGGGAATGCCAACTGGTCTAGTCTTTCTGGAAAACAATATGGACAGTCCTTCAAAAACTAGAAATTGAGCTCCCATATGACCCCACAATACCACTTCTGGGAATATATCCCAAGGATGCAAAAGAGCACAGTACAAATGATATCTGTACCTATATATTCATTGCAGCACTATCCACAATAGCCAAAATCTGGAAACAACCCGAGTGCCCTAAAACAGATGACTGGTTAAAGAAACTTTGATATATCTACACAATGGAATACTATGCAGCGATTAGGAGAGATGAAGTCATGAAATTTGCATATAAATGGATAAACATGGAGAGTATCATGCTAAGTGAAATGAGTCAGAAAGAGAGAGACAGACATAGAGGGACTGCACTCATTTGTGAAGTGTAGGGCAGCATCACATGAGGCTGACACCCAAGACCATAGATACAAGGGCCAGGGGGATTGCCCCATAGCTGGAAGACTGCTTCATGAGTGGAGGGGAGAAGGCAGATGGAATAGAGAAGGGATCACTAAGAAAATGATGGCTGGAGGAACCAGTTGGGATGGGAGATGCATGCCGAAAGTAGATAATGGACCAAACATGATGACCTCTCAGTGTCTGTGTTGCAAGCCATAATGCCCAAAAGTAGAGAGAGAGTATGGGGAATATTGTCTGCCTTAGAGGCAGGGGGAGGGTGGGAAACGGGGGGAGGGGGTATACCCAGGATATTGGTGGTGGGGAATGTGCACTGGTGGAGGGATGGGTGTTTGATCATTGTGAGATTGTAACCCAAACATGAAAGCTCATAACGATCTCACGGTGATTCAATAAAATTTAAAAAATTAAAGAATAAATAAATAAAATAAAATTGCATTTGTTGTTCTACTATGTGTTTGTGTATTTGAGTTCTTTATACAGTGTAAAATGTGTTTTTTACTGGAGCTAGAAAGATAGTACAGGGGTCACAGTGCTAGTGTTTCATGCAGCCCTTCCTGGTTCAGTACCAGCACCACACTGAGGATTTCCAGATACAACTCTGGAGTTCTCCAGGCACTGGATCATATTTTTGGGCTCTCCTGTTAAACATCTGGCTCTGTTGCCAAGAATTGCAGAAAGGAGCCCCAGGTCTCTTTGAATGATGCTTGGGAACTCTTGCCCCAAATTTATTTATTACTAATTTCCTCAGTGAAAAAAAAATCCTGAAGTGAAAGAGAAAATTATACTTATTTTTGTTTGTAATGGGGAGGGATCTCTGGACTAAGCTGTAACATAGTCAAATTTATACTGTTAAAAATCATTCAGTCAGCAATGTATAATATGAATAGAAAAGAGTAAAAATATAAGTGAAAGCTTAAATAGAAATATATTACCAGTGTTAAAGAATGTTTTGCTAAAATAAATATAATTTTAAATTGTATTTATATTTATAGACTGGCACAATAGAACAGCGGGTAGGGCATTTCCCTTGCACGTGGCTGACCCAGGTTCAATTACTCTGTCCCTCTCGGAGAGCCTAGCAAGCTACCTCAAGTATCCCACCCGCGTGGCAGAACCTGGCAAGCTACCCATGGCGCATTTGATATGCCAAAAACAAAAACAACAAGTCTCACAGTGGAGACATTACTGATGCCCATTTGAGCAAATTAATGAACAACAGGACGACAGTGCTACAGTACTATTTGTATTTATAATTTTTTTGATAGGCCCCAAAGCACATCTGTATTAATCAAGACTTCCAATTGTTAAGAATGATAAAAGTTACAAAGTTTCTATTAGCCCAAAAGTGTACTTAGTGATATATTTTCCTGTATCAATTCTAGAGGGAAAAATAAAAGGAAATACAGAGATGCAATGTAGATAATCGAGAAAATGGATTTATAATAGTAATCAAATTATGGACAGCAAAAGGATTTGAACAGAAATTTCTCCAAAGAAAATGTACAAAAGACCAATAAGCATATGAATGTCATTAGTCATCAAGGAAATGTAAATAAAAACCACATTGAACACATGCTATGACACAGATGAAACTTGAAGACATTATGTTAAGTGAAATAAACTAGTCATAAAGAATTAATACTGTGTTATTCCACTTATATGAGGAATCTGGAGTTCTCAAACTTCAAGAGGCAGAAAGTAGGAAAGTAGATTCCAGGGAGCTGAGTGAAAGAGGAAATGTGGAGTTAGTGTTAAATGACAGTTTCAATTTTGCAGGAGGAAAAGCTCTTTGACTAGAGTCCAAAAAGATAATTAGGGGTGAAAGTGCTTGCCTTGGGCACAGATAATCCAGGCTCAATCCCTAGTATTGCATCGTCCCTAATACTGCCAAGAGTGATCCCTGAGCACAAAGCCTGGAGTAGTCCCTAAACAGAGGAATGCCCAACTTCCTACTAGAAAAGAAGTTTTGTGGCTCCTTAGTGCTGATATATGTATGCACAACTTTGATGTATGACACTGAACTCTAGACTTGAAAATGGCAATTGGGATACATTTTATGTTGGATTTACCACATTAATTTTTTTTTTGAGTTTTGGGCAACACTTGAATTGCTTAGAGTACTCCTGAAAGAAGTCATTCCAGTAGTGCTTATATTAAATACAGAGCTCCCATATGCAAAACATGCACTCTAGCCAATTAAACCATTTTCCTAGCCCACTCCACCCAATTTTTGAAATGCCATTGAGGATCAGGGATATAGTTCAGTGATAAAGTATTTGCCACACAGGATTGAGACCTGGGTTTTATCCAGTTATGAAAAAGAAATCACGTTATACTCACCACATTGGCAACAATATAAAAGATACAACTAAAAACAACTAATGGCTTGGAAGTCCTTAGTACTCTTGTCACTGCTGGTGAAATGTCAAATGATGTAGCCACTTTGGAAAACAGTTGACAGTTCATCAATGTTTAAACCTAAAGTCTCTACCTAGGAATATTATACCCAAGATAATTGAAAACATATGTCTATACAAAGCATGCATGTAAATGTTTATTTTTATATTCATTATGTTCATAATAACAAGAAAGGAGAAATCATGCAAATGTCCATCAACTGATTAATGGATATGTAAAAGATGGTATAATCTACAAAATGGGATTATACCATCCCATTCAGCTAAAATAATACCAGCATGAATTACTTATACATACCACCAAGTAAATAAAATTTTAAAACATCCTGCTAAGTGAAAATAACAGATACAAAGGCCACATATTATATGATTCCATTTGTATACTATATTTAAAAAGCTACTCCACAGAGAAGGTAGAGTGTTGCTGAGAAACTGGAGGAGAGGGTTAGAGGAGTGAGCACTAAGGAGCATAAGATTTCGTTTTGGAATGATGGAAATATTTTGGAATAGATAGTGATGTTGGTTGCACAATTTTGTGAATATAGAAAGAAAAACTATACACGTAAAGGGTGAGTTTTTTTTTGTGATTTATGTTGCAACTTAACAATAGAATAAACATTACTCTAACATACGGACATTGAACTTTCTGATTAAGAGCACATGCTGCATGGTTCAAACTTGCCTTGATCATTTACTAATTGTGTGGTTTTATGGGCTGTTCCAGGACAGATTGCTTAACCTTTCTGAACGATGGGTTCTTCATCGGGAAAATGGGAACAATAATTCCTACCACATAGGGTTAGACATTGTGAGGATTAATTTAACAACCTAAGTGTTATTTTAATGGGGGAGAGAGTGAGGGCCAATATCCTGTGGTGCTCAGAGCTTACTCCTCTTTCTGTGCTAAGGGATTACTTCTAGCATTGTTCAGGGATTATTATATAAAGTACAGGGAATCAAACCAGGGTCAACTGCAGGCAAGGCATACACCTTAACCTTGTGTTATCTCTCCAGCTTCAAGTGTCATTTTAAGTTTAGAGCCTTTTGGCATAGTGATTTCTATGAATGCTTATCAAGTAATGAGGTGAATGTGATAACCACTTACACTATAGAAATGAGACATGGTACATTGTAAGAGCTCAATAAACAACAGCTGGTATTTTTAACTTAATACTTTTTTCAGACTGGCTGAGTTGATAGAGCACATGCCTGCTATGTGTGACCGCTGGGTTCAGTTCCTGGCACTGCATGTCTCTCACACTGAGTGCTGCTGAAGCTAGTATACAGCCAAGAAGCACTGATGTGGCCCTCACAATTAAAAAACAAATACACAAATGCAACCACATACAACCCTTTCTGTATTATCAGGAAATGTTGAGACACAGAAAGCTTAGAATTAAAGAAGGAAATAGGGGGATGGGGTTATAATTTTATTTGTTTGTTTGTTTTTAGGCTACATATTTTTTTTTCTTTTTGGGTCACACCCAGCAATGCAAAGGGGTTGCTCCTGACTGCACTCAGGAATTACCCCTGGTGGTGCTCAAGGGACCATATGGGATGCTGGGAATCAAACCCTGGGAATGCCTTACCCACTGTGCTACTGCTCCAGTCCCTAGGTGACATAGTTTGAGCCACACCGAGAAGGTGTTCAGTGGCTACTTCTGGTTCTGTGATGGGATCTGGGATGGGATGATCACTTTTGATGGTCCTTGAGGAATCATATGACATGTCAGCAATCTAACCAGTGTCTGTTATTATATTCAAGGCAAGTGAATCAACCCCTGTATTATCTTTTTATCTCCAGGAATGAGAGTTTAGTGCCTCATAAGTAAAATGGACATGTTAGTGAATGAAATTCTACAGTAACTTCCTCTCTGTTCTTATAACCCGTTCTTTCTCTTAGCCACTGCCACCTTTCATTATTAAATATTTGTTATTTTTCTGTCTCTTCCTAGAAGAATTTACACTTTTATTCAATCATTTTCCTGAGATGTAGGAAATAATGACTAGTCAAGAATAGGTGTTAAATAGATATTTGTGAATGTACAAAGTATGAGAATGAGATCCAGCAAGTCAGGAGATGATGTCGCTTTTTTGTCCAAAGGTATAGGTGTCCTTCCTTATCATTAATAATTCCTGAGCTAAGGCTAGGAAGCTAGACTCAAGTTGCCGGAGCATTACTGGCTTTGCTATGAACAATATTGTGTCCCTATAGAATTTATATGTGAGGCTCGGGAGACAGCTCAAGTAAAAAAACACATGCTGAGGATGTGCCAGGCCCTGAATCTGATCCTCACCACCATATGCCCACTAAGTACAGCTGGGAATAGTCATGGTGGCCTGTAGCACATTGGCCTATATCAAATGAAAATTAGTAATTAGTACAATTTATACATGGGACAGCCTTGCAAGCTTCCCATGGTGTATTCATATGCTAAATCCAGTAACAAGTTGGATCTCATTGCCCTGACCCTGAAAGAGCCCCCAGTGCGACATTGTTGGGAGGGCCGAGTCGAGATAGACTTCTAAGATCTCAGGGAAAGGACGAAATGAGAGGTTACTGAGCCCGCCCGAGAAATCGGTGATTAAAGGGATTTTGTGATCGTGATCATGATACATGGAAGCAGTTTCCCAATATGATTCTATTTGAAGATGAAACCTTTGGAAAGAGAGTTGGGATTAGGTGAGCTGACTGGCTAGAGGAAGAGAGAAGGGATCATTCATTTCACCTGATTGGGGAAGAGACTGATAAAGTAAGTCTGCAAACTGTTAAGAAAGCTCATAATCAAGTAGGCTGGCTGGGACTTGATCTGGTACTTGTGGTCTTCAGAACTGTGAAAAACAGATGCATATTGTTTAAGCAGCCCAGTCTATGGTATTTTATTGGGCTGGAGCGATAGCACAATGGGTAGGATGTTTGTCTTGCATGCGACTAACCCGGGTTCGATTCCTCCTACCTCTGAGAGCCCGGGAAGCTACTGAGAGTATCTGACCCACACAGCAAAACCTGTCAAGCTAACCGTGGTGTATTGGATATGCCAAAAACAGTAACAAGAAGTCTCACAATGGAGATGTTACTGGTGCCCGCTCCAGCAAATCGATGAGCAACCAGGATGACAATGATCCAGTGACAGCCCAAGCCAACAAAGCTGTCTTCTCAAGAAATAGTACTATTTGCTTGGTGGTGAGATGGTCAACAATGCCTGTAATTATCTTCAGAAATACTATCAGAAAGTGATAAAGGCCTTTGTCTGTATATTTTTTCTGACAGAGAAGAATGGATGTAAACACAAGAAAACTTTCAAATTTTGTGATTTTGACTAAGATTAATTCTGCAATTAATTCAACAATTCAAATGTATTCAACAATATACATTATTTTTATAGTGCTTAAAAATTGTGAAATATGAAACTATTTTTAGTGCCAAACATTTGGGTAAATGAGCAGGCTAGTTTCTGGCAAATTTTACAAGACTTCATTTGACAACAGGAAGCCCTGATTTGGTAGAAGACCTGGGTTCCACATCTGATTTTCGGATTTTTTTTTTTTTTTGGCCGGGGGAGCTGATGTTGGAGGGGTCAGGTGGGCCATACCCTATGATGCTCAAGATTTATTCTTGACTTTGTGCTTCTATCCTGGGATCACTCCTAACAGTGCTTGAGAGGCCATATATACTCTAAGGTGTCAGCAGCATGTAAGGCAAATCCCCTAACACTTATACTATCTTTCAAGCCCTCCAGCAATGCTTTTGACCTGATTGGTGATTTGCAACAAGGGAAGTTACATAAGACATTGACACACCAGATCATCAAGGAAATTAGCATAGTTAGTTTCTGTTGTAAAAGCTCTTAGAATGTTAAAGTATTTGGTTGACCTTAAGGCATAGTAGCTAGCAAAACAATTTGTAATGGTAATTACTAATGACAATATCAGCCATTTGATTACACCTGGTCAAGGGAAATAGGCCCATTCACACACTTTCACAGAGTGGTAAATTGTTTCAGCTTCCATTGGACAGTCTGACAATAGTTATTAAAATTACAAATTGACTTCTAGGTTTCTAGATACGCTGCCACTTGAGGAAGTTTTGAAAATGGCATAGTTCTGTTTGTAATGGCACAAGAAACAACCTAAATACCGATTCAACTGTGTTGATTAAATGAATGTGTCATATGTATGTCAGAGCATATTAAATAGCTCTTCATTTAAATAAGATTAAATTAAATGTAAAAGTAATGTGAAGAGCATTTTGAGTATTTATATAAAAATAACATAGCATAATATGTTTTGTACCAAAAACTATGTGGGGAGGAAGAGATTCTCTATACATCTCTCTATATGGAAAACATATCTAGAAAAGATCACACAGGCAACTGATGTTTCTAATTGCAAGTGACAGAAAAGTGCATGAATATAAACATTTAGGTCAGACATATCACTTCACAGCTTTTGAGTTAGAAATCATATAATGAATAACTGAAAAAAATGAGAATTCTGAAAAAAAAAACAACCAAATTACATTGTCAACTTCATTCTTAAAGGCTTATTTCCTAAGCATCTCTATATAATATACATGTACATATATACATATATATGCTGTTTTATTATGTAAACATTTTTAGTAAAAGAATCACTATATCACTGTCATCCCGTTGATCATCGAGTTGCTTGAGCAGGCACCAGTAACGTCTCCATTTGTCCTAGCCCTGAGATTTTAGCAGACTCTCTTTATTCGTTCTTCCCAGCAGTGCCCCATTGGAGGCTCTTTCAGGGTAAGGGAAATGAGACCCATCATTGTTACTGTATTTGGCATATCGAATACACCATGGAGAGCTTGCCAGGCTCTGTCATTTGGGCAGGATGCTCTCAGTACTTTGCCAGGTTCTCCGAGAGGGAAAACTAGGCTATAACTAGGCATTCACGGTTGCATGCTTCCTGGAGCAATGTTTTATGGTCTCTGGATCTTGGCCATTGATGGGATTACACGGCGCCAGGGGCAGTTTGTGGGTGTGGCTGCCAAACTACTGGAAAATGGGGGGTCTGGGTGGAGAGGGACCAGTCCTGATCCGAGCAGGCTTGGAGATCTCAGCCCCGGGTCCCACACACCTGGGTTCTTCTACTGGTTCCTTCATGCGTGAGGCTCATCCCGAATGTGTGGAGAGGGGCCTTGAGCATGGCTGTGGCTGGATTCTGGAGGTCTTCTGCTGCTGGAGCTAATTAAATTTATCCTAATGTGAAATAGACCTTTATTGCTATATAATTAACACATTACCTTTTCTTTTGGGGGTGGGGGTTGTATTTTGGGCCATACTGGTGGTACTCAGGGCTTACTCTTGACTTTGTGCTCAGGGATCACTCCTAGCTGGGCTCCAGAGACCATATATAGTGTTGGGGATTAAACCCAGGTCAGTCACATGCAAAGCAAGCATCCTACCAACTGTATTATCACTTTGGTTTCTAGAGTCTCATCTTTTATCCTAGAATAGCTTCTACTTATTACTTTATAACTACTGTTGTTTATTAAAAAGTTTCCTTAAATTTGTGTGTATGTCCAGGTTGGGGGTAGCTGTTGGGCCACACCAGCTAGTGATCAGGAACTACCCTGGCTCTGTGCCCTAGGATACTGCCAGGTGTCCCAGGGGGCCACCTGTGATGCTGGGGATAGATCCCAAAGTGGTTTGCTTCATGCAAGGCAAATTCCTTAATCACTGTATGATCTCTCTCTGACCCTAGTGCCTAGTGTTTTTTTTTTTTTTTTGCTTTTTGGGTCACACCCAGCGATGCTCAGGGGTTACTCCTGGCTTTGCACTCAGGAATTACTCCTGGCGGTGCTGGGGGGACCATATGGGATGCCGGGGATCGAACCCAGGTCAGCCGGGTGCAAGGCAAACGCCCTACCCGCTGTGCTATCGCTCCGGCCCCTGACCCTAGTGTTTTTTGGTTTGGGGTCACACCTGTTCTCAGGCAGTTCTCATGGCTCTGCATTCAGTGATCACTCCTGGAAGGCTCAGAGGACCATATGGGATGCTGGGGATCAAACCTGGGTTGACCAAGTACAAGGCAAGCACCTTACCTGCTGCTTTAGAATCTGACCCTACAATTTTTAAGGACAAAGAACATCATGTGCATAAATTAAATTGTTTAACATGTAGGAACAAAAAAATTAAAAGCAACTAAAGATAAAGATATTTAACCTTAGAAAGTACCAAGTAAGTTCTTCATTGCTTCCAAGGGTCTAGAGTTATTTCCCTCGAGCAAGTTTTAGAATACAGATAGCATCCACTACTTTGGATTAGTGTTGCTCCCAAGTTCAGGGTCTGGAATCTCTCCTGGAGATATTCAGTCAACCTGGATATATGGCTCAGTGTCAGGCTCAGATTAGAAAGAATACAGGGTTTGCCTTGCACTGCAGATTCTTGTTTGAATCTCTAGCACTGCCAGAGGTCACTCCTGGGCACAGAGCCAGCTAGCAATTAAACACTACTAAGTATGCCCCCTCCAACAAATAAACAACAGTTCAAAGTTAGAGCCAGAGGATGCAGTATTGCTTGAGTCCTGCAGTGTTGGAGATCACCATGGCCAAACACAGTGTTGCTTGAAGGCAACCAGGATATACCCAGGATATACCTTTTCTCCAGAAACTTGCTGGCCAAAGGCAGGGTATTTATTTCTAAATCAGATTTTTACCCAGAACCTATTCTCTTCCCCTGCCTTAAAAAGACATTTAAATGACCATGAGGTCCCTATAATATCCATTTCCCCAAAGCTACTAGTCAACTCAGTCATTTATGTCCTTGCTTCTTATCTCTGATCATTCTGGTCCCTCACCAAAATATTAAGAGGCTGGAGTGAATTTTAGATGAACATGATTTATGTTTGTTTTTATACAATTCTTTATTTTTACTTTTATAATACAGAGTGTATTTGTTCTTTAAAAAGGTCACTGATGAAGGGATTGGTGCTGGAACATTGTATGCCTGAAACTCAATCATGAATAACTTTTTAGAGTAAAATGCCTCAATATAAAATCTAAAAAAAAAAAGTAAGGAACTGGAGAGTTAATACAGGGATCAAGGTACATTCTTTGCATGTAGTCAATCCTGGTTAGATCTCTAGAACCACAAGATTGAGTGCAGCCAGGGAGGCCCCTAAGAACAGCCAGGGTGGGCTAGGTAATCCCTGGCACCATGGGACTTGAACAACATCACATCCTGGGCTATTGCATTGAACATCCAGTCCAGATGGCTAAGAATCGCTTGGCAAGGTCCCTGGGTTCCTGAACACCACTTGGAAGAGCAATAAAATAAATTAAATCAAAAAATTAAATTAAAAAAATTAAAGGCTTAAGGGCCAAGGAGTTTTGGTCAGAAAACTAGAAAGTATACTTTGCATATTCAGGCAGATTTGATCCCTGATACCACATGGTCTCCTGAACACTATAGGGAGCAATCTTTAAGTACTGATCCAGGAATAACTCCAGAGCACATTAAGTACACCTCTCCTAACTCCTAATAAAAGATATTTAGAATTATGGAGATAGTTCATATGCATGCTCTGAACTCAGAGTTTGATCCCCACCAATCTCTACCTCCTATGGTACTGCTGGATATCATCCTGGTATTCCTCCTCAAGAATTTCTGAGGAGGAATTGTTAACGACTGAATGAAATTCAATAAAAATATCATAAAAACATACTAGCTTTCCAAAGTACTGACTGTATTTTAATACTCAAAAACTCTCAAGTGTGGGCACAGCAGGCAGGGTGTTTGCCTTGCACGCAGCTGACCCAGATTTGATTCCCAGCATCCCATATGGTCCCCTGAGCACCACCAGGGGTAATTCCTGAGTTCAGAGCCAGGAGTGACCCCTGAGCATCGCTGGGTGTGATCCCAAAAGCAAAAAAAGAACCAAAAAAAAACAAAACAAAACACAAACCTCTCAAATGCATGCTTTATCTGGAGGAGGCCAGAGTTTAATCTCTGTCACCTATTGGTATGCCAGCATTGCCAACTGAATGCCCTCTTCTCCAAAATGTATGACGTGTAAAGTGACCAAGGGAGAATGGGAGGTCTATCCTCCACTCCTGTCTTTTCTTTCCAAAAGAGACTCTTGCTCCCAATATTTTCCCACGTATATCCTGCTGCTCTCCCTCTGGAGAGGTAAAGAGCCTGTGTGGGGTATCACATCTTAATGGGTGGGGAGGTTAAAGGATAGAAATGATAGGAAAAGACTGTAAGATAAAAGGGACTAGTTAAAAATTGGTCTGTGGAAATCTAGCTCTGAAAGATTAAGTTACTGACCAGTCAAATAGATTGAATGTGTGGTGCTACATGCTGATTTTGAGGGGTTGGATGAGTTCAACAGTTCTTAATCTTGGCCCTTAACATCACTTGTAAACAGTGATTGACAAAGATCTTCTGAGGATTAAGCCTTACCTTGCAGATGATCATTTTTTTGAGCCTCAAGAATTGGTCCCCTGAGGGTAACCCATTTCTGATCAATGAATTTAGTTTCTGTTAGCATTTCTGGCTCTCCAAGTGCAATCACACCATACCTGAAAAACAGACTATTTTCTAGGATGTATGGACCGGCTAAACATGGATCCATGTGTGGAGTAGACCCACTGATATCTTTGATTTCCTTCTTCACTTTCAACTTTGTCTGTGGGAGTTGGTGGTAATGTGTGAGCTAGGTAGGAAGACTCCATTCTTGGATCAACATACTGGATCATAGAAGGCCCTCTGAAATCTTGTGATTTTGAAAATAAAAAGAGGAGCAGCTATATGACTATGATCTATTTGAAATAATTATATGTATGGACAGTTTTATAGTTTTAATTGATGCATTTTTAGCACTTTGTAATAGGTTAGACTATTGGTCAAGTACATTAGTGTTCCATTATTGACATAAGATCTGGTGGCATGCCAAGTGTCTTCTTATTTGACATCAAAGTAAGACTGATAGCCAACTTCAAAGAATAAAAGAGCATCCACGAAGTTCCTTATCACTGAGATAACTAATTTTATATTGATATTTTCTAGTCTCCTCATTTGCTTTTGCTTCTCCTCCTGAGCAGCATATTTATTGTTATTTTGGATCAGCTTTTGTGATGTTGGTATTAAGTGAGACAGCTATGTAAACAAGTTGCTAGAGATTATTAGTTTATCAGTAGAAGGAGTCTGGTCCATTGCCAAGATTCATTGATCTGTTTATTATGACTCTACCCAGTACAATTTTAGTGGCAATTTAAAAAATAGTCTTAGGGTTTCACTTACAGAAATCTACTGGTTCATTTATTAACCCACATTTGAGGGCTAACTTGCTGTATAATCTTACCAGCATTATTATGACAGTTGTTATAATCCACCGCAACCGGGGAGCAATATCCCAATTATATGTTCTATTGTTTCACTTGTGATATGAGAGCAATACAAATTGTTGATGATAATTATGTTGATTTTCAGCAGTTTGCAAATTAGTAAATTAGTACATTTAGAAATATAAATATACCCGAAGGCTAATATGTGTGTTGGGACTAGTTAACAAGTATTTATTGAGTGCTTACCGTGTGTGGGGTGGACTATAATAGGCACAGTGGTAGGGATACCAGCGATAGTGTAAAACAAATAAGGAGCCTCCCTGGTGCAGGTTACAAATTGTGCTGATAAAAGTAAAAGAACTTAACTAATTAACTTAGTCTTTTCTGGCAACAAACCTCCTGAAATTTAAGGGCATAAAACAGCAATTTATTATTTCTCACTGTTCTTTGGGTTTGACTGGGCTATTTCTTGATTGGTTCCACCTGGGCTCAGTCATGTTACAGGAACATCCCAGTAAAGGATCAGCTGAGGTCTCAGGAAAGGACTTGCTCACATAAATGGCTGTTGGCTGGTCACCTTGATACTCTCCTTGGTGACTTCTCACCTTCCAGGAGGGCTAGACCAAATCCCTGATGTTTTCTCAGGACAATGATCCAGGGGAGTGAAAGAGGAGACTATCAGGCCTCTTTGGTTCTATTAGCATTAGAAATCACCTAATATAATTTCTGCCAGTTTTACTTCAAAAATCAAGGCACAAGGTCAGCCCAGGAGTGACAAGTCACAGTATAAAGGGAGATGGTTGAACTAGCATGGATGGAATTGGTGCCATGTTTTGAAATCGACCATATACGCCTTGAAAAAGTGATCCTTCACATGCCTTGAATTTTGCATTTCAAAATTCATTTTTATTTTATATTTGATTAACATTGAAGTGAAACCCAGCACTATTCAAAACTGAAAATTCCCTTTCCCATGTCAATTGAAGTTCTTTAACATGCTGAAAAACTTGCATACATTGATTTTCTTTGTCCCCCACCCCCATACATTCTTTCCCTCTTTTTCTCATACTCCCCTTTTACACTTACACTGGTTGTGTTGTTCCCTGGGGTCACTCTCATTCACTAGTAGTGCTTGCACACACAGTTTTGTTGTAGTGATCTCAGGGGTCTCTGTGATACTCACACACATGCACCCTGGGGGTTGAACTCCTGGCCGAGGTGCTCATATAGCTTATCAGAGACCATATATTCTGAGGTGGTGCAGGTATCCTAGCCTGTCGAGTTGCTGGGAACATCTTAGCATGTATGTGACATCAATGATCAAGCCCTAAGTGTCACATTTGCAAAGGCAAGTACTTTTTCTACTTGGACCCATCCCTCAAGCCTCTCTCCATTATTTGATTTTTTGTCAAAGTTTCTGGTGTAGTGTCCTGAAAATAGTAGGTTGCTATTAATTTAATATTTTGTTTCTAACATGTTGATGCTATTGTTGCATTTAAATTTTAAATATTATTTTAGGCACCGAGATTTGCAACACTGATAATGGCAGGATTTATGCATGAAACATTCCAACACCACACCTTCCACCAGGGTCACGTTCCCTTGGCCACTGTCTGCCCCTCACGCCTACTCAGTCATTCCCCTTCCCTGCAGTGATATGCTTCCTACTAAATATCAGATCTCAGTTTCTGTTGCTTTTGGGCATTTGTTGTTTCCTTACTAAGTTTATTTATATCTTGGATACAGGGAGATCATTCTGTATCTGTCCTTCTCCTTCTGATTAACTTGACTCAGCATGGTACTCTCCAGACAGTGTTGCAATTTGTGTTAATTAAACCACATTCAAGTATGAGCCACCAGTGGTATGTACCAGCATCAATGTGATCTGGGTCAGAGAGATAGCACAGAGATTTGAGTACCTGCTCTCAGTGCATGAGACTCCAATCTGATCTCTGGTACCATCTGACCCGTCCATTTTTAATAATCCATTTTAATCATTTCTTAATAGTTTTTGTTTTGGGTCACTCCTTTCCAGCAGTGCTCACGGCTTACTCCTGTTTCTGTTGGACAAGTTAAAATGGGATCATCATCATTAATTCTGATGATTTACCAATAACTGGAAAATAGGTTTTTTGTATCCCCAATATACTCAGAGTGCATTGAGTACGTTAAATATTGGAGTTGTACATCAAGAAAGAAATATTTTTTAAAAGGTTATTATGGTGCTGGAGAGATAACTCAATGAGCTGAGTACATGCTTTGTGTGCAGGAGGTCGAGGTTCAATCCTCAGCTCTGCACAGTCCCCCAAACTTTTGGAGCAATCCCTGAACACAGGGCCTGGAGAAGCCCCTGAGAATCAGCAGGTATAGCCCAGAGACAAAAAATGCTAGGTACTAATGTTTGGAGGAATTTGTATCTAACAGTTTTTACTAAAATAGGACAATAAAACCGTTCATTAACTTCTACTGAGAGATTGTTGAGTGGAAATTGGGTTTTGTCTCTCTGAACTGAGCAGCAGTACCTAGCATGGCACTAAAATGCTGATTAAAATATAGTGTGACCAAAAAAGCAAAAAATAAAAAAAGCTCAATTGAAATAAATGCTTGGAATTAACTGAGAAATTCTAAACATATTATGGAGAGTAATGAATACTTCAGTATTTCAGAATTAAAATAATTTCTGTAAAGGCAGAAATTAATTTGGAAAGTATGATTGGTATGAGAACAGAAAACTTTAATTAAAAATAGTAATTTTAATTATTTCTTAATTTTTTTGTTTTGGGTCACTCCTTTCCAGCAGTGCTCAGGGCTTATTCCTGTTTCTGTGCTCAGGATCACTCCTGAAAAAACTTTGGGGAACCATATTAGGTAGCCACGTATAAGGCAAATTCCCTTCTTGCTATATTATCTCTCCAGCCCCTATTTTAATTATTTCTTAGAGAAATATGGTCTTTAAAAAGAAACAGAAATGGGGGCTGCAGAGAGAGTACAGGGGTTAGTCTTGCACACAGTTGACTTCATCCCTGGTTCTAGGTGCATCCTAAGCGCAGACCTGGAAGCCCCTCCCTACAGCCCCCCCCTACACACACTCCACAGTGTGATCATGGTGGCCTAGGGAATTCCTGTTACCACAGGGCCTGAGTAGCATAGCATCCTCAAGCTTTGCACTGAACTGTCCATCCACTGAACCCTAAAACCAGTCTGGTCTCCTGAGCTCCCCATCACTCCCTAAAAATAATATAGTGATTTAATTAGTGGTCTCTCGCTCGAGATGGAAGATGCATGCTGAAGTAGACCATGGACCAAACACTATGGTTGCTTAGTACCTGTATTGCAAACCATAACACCCAGAGAAAGTGTGCCTGCCACAGAGGCAGGGGGTAGGAAGGGGCAGGGATGGTGCAATGGATACTTGGGAACATTGGTGGTGGAGAATGGGCACTGGTGGAGGGATGGGTATTCGATCATTATATGAATGAAACATAATCACGAAAGTTTGTAAGTCTGTAACTATATCTCATGGTGATTCATTAAATAAAATAATATTTTTAATTAAAAAATAAAATAATTGTTTGCAAATAAAAAAAAAGAATAAAGTATAAAAGAAACAGAACTGGAGGGATAGCTCAAAGGGCTGAGCTCCTGATTTGCACATGGAAGGCAGGGTAGAACCTTGAAATTAGTTGGCCCTATGAGCACTGCAGGGTATTACATGGTTGCCTGAGCACTTCTGGGAGCAACTCTAAACACAGACCCAGGAATAACCCCCAGTACCACCCATGGCTCCCAAACCAAGAATAAATAAATAAACAAAAAATGGAAAAACCGGTAACATTATATGGTCTCTGACTTTTGACCCTTAAATTATAGAAAAATAAAATTTAGAGTTACTTTTTCAGAAAATGTAATTTAGTTATTTCCTTTTTATACTTTTGCAAAATTTCCAAACTCTAGCACCATGACATCAGCAAAACAATTCTGTATGAGAATAATCTTCAAATCTCTTTCTTATTAGCAAATCACTGCTCAGAATTAAAAAATAGGGTCTGTTTTCAATTTTCAAGTGAAAAAGCGTTGACTAAATGCTATTTCTGTGATGAACACAGGGTTACTTGAACAAAGATCCATCTCTGCTGGAGCCTATTTGTTTCACTGAGGGAAAACAAGACACAAAAGTTGTCATTAAAACCTCACTGTGTAAGTCAGCTATTGATGCAAGGAAATCACGGCTCCCTGCTGTCTTGGAAAGAGAGGTCACCCAGATACAATTTGGGTTCAAATTCAGATACTTCTACCAACTAGCTATATAAACTTGGGAAAGTTTATATAACCTCTACAATGTGGAGCTCTCCTCAGGAAAACGGTTTTAAGAGTACTGACTTCCTGAGGTTTAAATGATTGAATTAGCTAACAAAGAAAAGGGTCTAATAAAATGAGCTAGCACTCGTTGAATGTTGTATTCCAAGTACCATGTGATTGATATTTCACATACTATTAAAATAATTTTTTGCAGAGGCAGAAATTGAGGTTTAGAGAGATGGGCTATTGCTTTGAGGTCACATAGTTATTAAGTAGCCTGGGTAGATTACCTCTATATCTGTCTGACTCCAGAGAATATCTTAACCACCATATTTTACTGCCAACACTAAAAGAACTAAAGAACAGACAAATAAGAATCCACAGAAAAATACAGTAAATACCATTTTAGTAAAGGTCAACAAGAGGAAAGGAGAAGAGAGAGATAGGGTTTCCTAGCTAGTGGGTCCTCAAACCAGATTCTCCATAAGAAGTAATTTCAAGTAGGGAAAACCGAAATATGTGGTACATATTTGGAGTCTGAAAAAGTACTTTATGTACTTGACAATCTGGGAAAATCCCACACATTGCCATTTTGAATAAATCTGCAAGCCAATTTTCCATCCCCAATGGTATAAAAAATACTGTTTGAATCAATTACTCAACTTCAAAATTCAGAAAAAATATTCATAGTTCATTCCTAAGGTATTCAAGGTTTCCTTCTCTACCATGCCTGAGGAGTGGATGCATTTTGGGGAGGAACAGAGTTTTACTTAACAGTGATCCTTAAAAATCCCTATTTGTCCTGATTCATGATTATGTATTACTTCAAAATGACTCCTAGTTGCAGGATAGTTTCCCCCTCACCTTTTGCTTTCCTATTTCACTTGAGTCCTTTATCCTTTATTTATTTATTGTTGGCTTTTCGATCACACTCAGAGGTGGTCAGGGTTAACCCTGGCTCTGCACTCAGGAATTACTCCTGATGGTGCTCAGGGGTCCATATGGGTTGCTAGGGATCCAATGAGGTCAGCTGCGTACAAGGCAAGCATCTTACCTGCTGTTCTATAACTCCACCCCCTATCTCCCACCCCATCCCCGCCTTTTTCAATTCTTCTTTCTTCTCTAAGTTTGAATACTTCCAAGAGTTCTCTTTCCCAATATTGAACCATCTGTTAACTTATTAGAAGTTGTCATCTTTCATATCTAATGTGATTTGTCATGAAGACCACATGTCTATCACATAGATAGTGAACTGTCCTTTAATAATATGATCATCTTTATATAATATGTAAAGACATAGATTCTACCCACAAACAATACACTTTAAATTATACAACCTTTTCTGAAGGTATAGTAAAGATGGCACATGTATTTCTATGTTCATTGCAGCACTGTTTACAATAGCCAGAATCTGGAAAAAACCAGAGTGCCCCAAAACAGATGACTGGTTAAAGAAACTCTGGTACATCTACACAATGGAATACTATGTAGCCGTCAGAAAACATGAAGTCATGAAATTTGCATATAAATGGATCAACATGGAAAGTATCATGTTGAGTGAAATGAGTCAGAAAGAAAGATACAGACAGAAAGATTGCACTCATATGTGGAATATAATGTAACTGAAAAGTACAAGTTGGCAATGATGCAACCTCTGGCAGATATCTCTCTGGACTTAGTTACTAAAATACAGAAACTCAAAACCGAGAAGCCGCTAAGTGTGGTCACTCGACCTCATACCTCTTCATCCTCAGCAATGGAAAACAAATTATCTAATGCTTCCTTTTCAGCAGGTCTGACTTTAGGGGAGAGACTCTCCAAACAATAATAGTGAGTTTTGTTGAAATATTGAATGCAATCAAAGTGAAAGTAAAGTGAAATTTATTAGTTACACAGGCAGGGAGCTAAGGGTGGGGGGGCTAGGGGCGTGGGGGGTTAGGGGTGTGGGGGTGCGGGGTGGAGCTATACTGGGATTCTTGGTGGTGGAATATGTGCACTGGTGAAGGGATGGGTATTCGAGCATTGTATAACTGAGATTTAAACCTGAAAACTTTGTAACTTTCCACATGGTGACTCAATAAAAAAAATTAAAAATAAATAAATTAATTAATTAAAAAGAATAAAATGAAACATCTATTGAAAAAAATTATACAACCTTTTCTGGCTATCTCTAAAGAGATGATTAGCACCTTTTAATAACTCCGGATATATCCTTGTAATAATGTTTTTTTTTTTTTTTTTTTTTGCTTTTTGGGTCACACCCAGCGATGCTCAGGGTTTACTCCTGGGTTTGCACTCAGGAATTACTCCTGACGGTGCTTGGGGGACCATATGGGATGCAAGGGATTGAACCCAGGTCGGCCGCGTGCAAGGCAAACACCCTACCCGCTGTGCTATCACTCAGGCCCCTATCCTTGTAATGTTTTAATCACATAATCATTGCAGAGTATCAAATAAATCAAATAGAAAAACAAAAAGTGCAAATCCTCAAACAGAATTATAATTCAGGTAGGTTGCACATATTTATATATTTGTAGTAATATAATATATACATTATCATCATCATCATCATCATCCTGTTGATCCTCAAATTTCTCGAGTGGTCTCAGTAATGTCTCCATTCATCCTAGCCCTGAGATTTTAGAAGCCTCTCTTTACTGGTCCTTTCCAATGGTGCCGCATTAGAGGCTCTTTCAAGGTCAGAAAAATGAGACCCATCATAGTTACTGGTTTTGGCATATAAATACACCCTGGGGAGTTTGCGAGACTCTCCCATATGGGCAGGAAACTCTTGGTAGCTTGCCAGATTCTCCCAGAGGGAGAACTTGGCTATAAGATGTCTTTTGGGAGCTTGGTTTTATAGTCTCTAGATGTTGGCCGTTGGTGGGATCACATGGCACTGGGGGCAGTCCCTGGGTGTGACCACCTAGCTATTGGAAAATGGAGAATCTGGGCAGAAGAGTCCCAGTCCTGCCTGATCCGAGCAAGCTTGGAGGTCTCAGCCCCGAGTCCCACACACCTGGGTTCCTCTGCCAGTACCTTCATGCCTGAGGCTTTTCCGAACGTGTGGAGAGGGGACTTGAGCATAGCTGTGACTAGGTTCCGGTGGTCTTTGGCCACCGGGAGCTCTGTTCAGGGTGAGGAGGAAAACTGAAGCCCACCCCCTCCGAGGGGCCCCTGGGAAGACAGTCAGGCAAGGGAGCAAGAGACTCTCCACAGAGTAATATATATTTATCTATATTTGAAGAAACATGGTTATAATAGTGCTAATGTTCATGCTTCTGGTATACAAAGTAATTGTGCCTCCACCAAAGCCAGCATCCTTGACCTTTTCTACTGTTGTTTTGGTGTCACTTCTAGATCACCTCTTTCTTCCCATTTCATTTAACTTTTGTTAAATCTTTTTTTTTTTCCAAAGTAAACACTAGTGGATGTACTTTGAACCAGACAGAATGCACTTATTTTGCATGCTGCCACTTTGGACAACCCCATTCAATCCCTGCAACCATAGTTGGCCCCCTTGAAGACTGCCATGGGTCACACTTGAGCACAAAACAAGGAATAGCACCTTAGCATTGCTGGATATGGCCCAATAACAGCCCTCCCAGAAAGAAAATACTTTGATGTTCTTTGATATACTTCAGTTTCACGAATCATGAATCTTGAATCACGAAATCCCATTGATCATCAATTTCTCGAGCGGGCTCAGTAACCTCTCTATTCATCCTATCCCTAAGATTTTAGAAGCCTCTCTCCACTTGGCCATCCCAATGATGCCACATTAGAGGCTCTTTCAGGGTCAGGGAATGAGATCCAGCTTATTACTGGCTTTAACATATGAATACACCATGGGAAGCTTGCAAGGCTGTTCCCTGTGGGCAGGAAACTCTCAGAAGCTTGCTAGTTTCTCCCAGAGGGAGAAGTAGGTTATAAGATATCGCTTCTGGGAACTTGCTTTTAAGTCTTTGGATGTTGGCCGTTGATGGGATTATACACACCTGGGTTCCTCTGCCGGTACCTTCATGCCTGAGGCTTTTCCAAACATGTGGAGAGGGGCCTTGAGCATGGCTGTGGCTAGCGGCCGCCGGGAGCTCTGTTCAGGGTGGAGAGGGAAGCTGAAGCCCATCCCCTCCAAGGGGCCCTGGGGAAGACAGCCAGGCATGCGGACAAGAGACTCTCTGCTTTTCTTTACTATTATTTATTATTGTAATTAGGATCCAGTCTATTGTTCTAATCTCTTTAGTACTTAGAATAAGAACTGAGACATAATAGAGACAAGATTTGAATAAGTAAATCTGTTTAACAAGTATTCTTAGACTAGTATACTTGTTTTTTGCCTTACATACAATAACAAAAATATGAAGTTCTTAAGATATTCTTTAGGCCTACTTTATTTCTGCAGTGTATGCTTAGCTATAGGCAGTTAGGAATACAGTTACATACTGTCTTATGTTAATGATTTATGTTTAGCTACAGGAAATTGAGAAACTGGATACATACTGTTATGTATACTTTTATATATACAGAGGAAGGGACACTGGATACATAAAACACTCAAATCATTTTGTTTTCTATTTCTTCATTGGTTCACAATCTTTTTGCTATATTTGAGAAAAGTTGTCTTTTAACATTTTTACATATTAATTTTTCCATAGATAGAAACTGTATCTTTTGATGGAGTTAATTGAGGATTTCCATCAATGGCAGACAATCTGATCTCCACTTCTACAGTGTGAAGTTATCATTGGTTAGTGGCTGCCAAAATAGGGACCACCAGCATTTTTCCATCCCTTGAGTATAGGTGAAAATACTTGAGACTTTTAAAAAACTGGTGTCTGTTAGATTCTATAAGTTTTCTTTCCCCAACTGTGGACTGAGGGTGCTTAAACCTGAATGAGATAGTGGAGCCATTGAACTCTGTCCAGAATTATTACTGAATTACGTTACCCCAGAATTACTGTAGTTCATTTGGAACTATATATATATATGTATATATATACATATATATATATCTGTATATATGTATATATAGCACTATCGTCCCGTTGTTCATCGATTTGCCCGACTGGGCATCAGTCATGTCTTCACTGTGAGACTTGTTACTGTTTTTGGCATATCGAATATGCCACGGGTAGCTTGCCAGGCTCTGCTGTGTGGGCAGGATACTCTTGGTAGCTTGCTGGACTCTCCGAGAGGAAGGGAGGTATCAAACCTGGGTCAGCTGCGTGCAAGGCAAACGCCCTACCCACTGTGCTATCGCTCCAGTTCATATATGTATATATGTAGCATGTATATAGTGTATATATATTTTCATTAGGAACTACAAATGTAGTTTATGTGTAGTTCAGAAGGACCATTGCTCCTGAATTACTGTAGAGGAAAAACCAGCTGCTCACAAGCAGTTCTGTTATGTGAGCAAGATACACACACACACACACACACACACACACACACACACTTACTGCTGCTATTGTTTGTCTTGCTTTGCTTTTGGGGTCGCACCTACTGGTGCTTGGGCTCTTTCTCCTCTATTCTAGGGGGTCCTCCCTGTCATGTTGGTGGACCATGTGGGAAACCATTTTGCTTGGGGAAGCCCAAAGGCAAAACACATACTTGGTTCATTGACTTATTTCTTTGCCTAAGACATAGATGTATTTTATATAATATCATCCACAAGTTTTTCCTCCTGGTGTGGGGCATTTGAGTTACTCCTAGCAGTGCTCAGAGGCTCATGATTGATCGATCCCTGGGTTCAGGGGACCATACACAGTGACAGTGATCATATACAGGTGAGCTGCTTATAAGGCAAGTGCCTTACTTCCTGTGTTATCTCCCAAGCCCCCTGACATATTTCCAATGTATACATGGAAGGTTTATGATTTTGTCTGCCTCAGCAGTGACTATGACTCATGTGTGATCCTTTTCTTCCATTCTTTGGTGGTAGTGCAGGGAAGCAATTCTGACACTTTGTCTAAGGCCTATCATTCTTAGTGCCAAGATAGAAAATGAAATATAGAAGTAGGGGAGTGACAGATTATTTGTGTTTAGGTCACAGGAGACAAGTTGGAGAACACACCTAAATGGCAGCAAGGTATGCTGGCAGCTAAGGCTGAAGGGGAAAACTATGAGCTGTACGGGAAGGAAATTACAGGGATGTGAGACGAAAGAGCAGGTTTTCTCAGAGAGAAGCAGAAAAATTGCCACGTGATTAATTGAGTATGTTTTAGGTTCCAGATCTTAGTGAAAGATTCCAAACTGTAATAAGGAGAATAAAAGCAAGTCTCCAGAATTTCATCTGAGAGAGAGAGCAAACATTCTGTTTATTTGTTTGCTTGTTTTTTTTGTTTTGGGAGGAAGCACACCTAGCTATGTTCAGCAGTACTCCTCGCTCTGCTCTCAGGGGTCACTCCTGGCAGTGCTCAGGGCACCAGATGTGGTGCCAGCGACTAAACCCAGGTTGGCCATGTGTAAAGCAAGTGTCTTATCTGCCGTACTATCTCTCCGGCCCTAGAGTGAGCATTCAAACAAAGTAAAGTGCATTCAAGATCCTTCAAGTAAGTCCAGTGACAAATGAGTTAGAAACTGGGCTGTTGGGACAACCAACCAAAAGCTAAGTGGGATATAGAATCCCAGAGACCCAGAGGCTATGGAGAAACTCCAGGTAACTGAGAGCCCAGATCAAAACTAGCCAGGCAAATAGGGCTGATCTTTCTTGTGATGGTATTTAGTGATCTGTTATCTGATAATGCCATGGAAATAAAGGCGCTGGCTTCAGCTCTAGGGAACAGTCAGTAGAAAATGATTTCTACTTGCCTCTGGAGTGAGAGCCACAGGAATGAAGTTTGGCAGAACTTATTTGGCTTTAAGAAAAAGAAGGCTAGTCTTCTGGGTTCTCATTTTCAAATATGTGAGAATGCCCTAGAAAACTGGGCAGGAGCAGATAGTCCCTGCCACTTGGATGGAGTGCTTATAGGACCAAGCAACCTGCTGCTACCACCATGCACCTGCAAGTAGAATGAAACTGGTAACTGATCCGCCTGGTATAGCACACGAAAGTCCACAGTACAGCCTTATGGCTGAAACTCCAAAGAACTAGTTTGTCCTGAAGGCTACAGTGAACATTATCATAAAAACCATCTCCTTTCCTTTTTTTATGCATGCATGTATGTGTATTTGCAGCCACACTTTGACATGGATTGGGGAAAATGGAAAACAGTTATCAAGAAGTGTGAACAACTGCAACTGAATTTTCACACTTGGACGCCTGTCTACTATCATACTCACCTCCGCTCATTTCATATTATCAGGTCCCTTATAAATTATAATAATGTTATTATACAAAGTAGTTTGCTTCTACTTGATCATTTGCTCTCATTATGTCATTGTATATATTCAAAACCTCAAACTCGAGTTGGTCATCTGCTATAGTTTGGGCTTTCAGTCCTAGATGTCATTCTCTTAGCCCTTACCTGCTCCTGCAAAAGCATAGCAAGCAGAAATGTATCCAGTCACTTCACAATAAGGTTACCAGACTAGCAAATAACAGTATAGGAGACCCAGCTAAATCTGAATTTCAGTTAAGCATTAAATAAAGTTTTAGTATAAGTGTGTTCCAGAAACTGCATATAGCACACTTTTACTAAAATTTTATTCATTGTTTATTTGAAATTTAGATTTAAAAGACATTCTATAATTTATCTAGAAAACCAACTTCCCTTCTTACATTAATGAAGCCAGCTTTCTTCAGGGTAGAACAAATTATATTCACTTTGGGTTGAAATAGTTTTTCTCCCTTTTATTAAATTTTTCCTGTTGCATTGCTGAGCATGTAGTGAGCATACAGGAAATATTTTTTAAACAAATGAATGGACAACTTTCCTTAATCCTGGGGGAAGTTTAGAAAGATCAAGCAATTTTCCTTTTCAGTGCTAGGGACTGGGAGAGTGGGGTTTCTAATGAAGGCAATACAAAACTTAGCTGTCTTCCAATCTATTTAAAAATTTTATTGTTTATGACTAAGTCATTGTCATATCATGAATAATTTAATTATCTGATGGGGAAATTGTTGGCATTAAGAAGAACTGGTTTAATTTAAGAAAAATAAAATAAATTTAAAATAAATTTTAACTACTTTGAATTTGGGGGAATATTTTAAAGTATATTTTTTGTTAAAATAAACCCATCAGTTAAGTATTTTTATTAATTTAAAATATTTTTAATAACTATCAGAACAATTAAATTATAAGCTTTGATCCAGATGTTATTCTTTCTCTTTGTGTGTTAAGCCAGATAACAGAGATTTGATTAATGTCATGAAGGTGGAATGAAGAAAGGAAGAAAAAAGGAAGAAAATAATAGATTCAGTAATGGGGGGAAAGGAAAAAATTAGGAACTATTAAAATTAAAATTATGCTAAAATTGTTTTGTTTTGTGTGGGGGGCCACGCCAACAGTACTCTGGTGCTACTCCTGGCTCAGAGATTGCTCCTTGTAGTGCTCAAGGGGACCATGTAGTTCCTGTCCTATACATTTTAAGACTTGTTCTGGAGTTTTAAAAAAGACCTGAGAAGAATAAAAAGTGATTTTTTTTTATTCCACTGAATATTATTAAGAAGTCCAGCAATTTAATTCAGGAAAAGGCACTGCAATTCATCAACCATTTCTTGTTTGCCTGCTATGTGCCAAGTCACTGAGCTAAGCAGGGGTGAAAAGAAAAAAATTGGGGCTGGAGAGATAGCCTGAAACCCTGAATGCACGTGTTGCACACAAGAGGCCCACATTCAATCTCTGATACTTCCTGGTATCACGAGCTCCACTAGGAGCAGCATTCAGCACACAGTTGGGAGTAGCCCTAAGCACAGCCAGGTGTGCTCCAAAAACGGAAGGAAAGAAGGAGGAAGGGAGGAACGAACGGAGAGAGGGAGGGAGAGAGGAAGGGAGGGAAAGAGGGAGGGAGGAAGGAAGAAAGGAAAGGAGGTAGGGAGGAGGAAGGAAGGAAGGAAGGAAGGAAGGAAGGAAGGAAGGAAGGAAGGAAGGAAGGAAGGAAGGAAGGACGGAAGGAAAAATGGAAAGAAAGAGGGAAAGAAAGAGGGAAAGGGAAAGAAAGAGGGAAAGGGAAAAAAGAGTGAAGGAAGGAAGAAAAATGAGAAAGAAAGAGGGAAAGAAAGAGGGAAAGGGAAAAAAGAGTGAAGAAAAAAGAAAAAATGAGAAAGAAAGAAAAAGAAAAATTACCCTTTTCAAAGAATGTGCTATTGTGTTTGTGGGGATGAAGAAGGGAAGAAAAGAGAGATAAATGCAACAGTTAATAAGCTTAATTTAAAACAAATTAATATCTGTCATAAAAATGAATATCATATCTAATTTCAGATATCAGAAGAGGCTTTTTCTAAATGAACTTGGAATAGAGTCTTAAGGAAAGGTATTTTAAATTAAGAACACATCCTGAGAAAGGAGAGGTAGCAGAGTTAAGGTTTATTTGGAAACAAGTAAATGCAGAAGTCATAAATGACTATCACAATGATAATCTCATTGAATCTTATATTTCAAAGACCGATGTTAGCAATTCAAAAATAAAAAGCTAGGTTTAAAGACAAACACAACATTTAGTCCTGTTTTGAATGAAGCAATCTAGGATTACCTAAAGTCATATACAAACATGCATGATATACATACATGAATATATAGCATCTTTAAAAAGTGTTTTCCTTACTTATAGAGAACTGCCAAACCAACAATTCCAAATCTTTGTGTCTGTTAGATCTGTGGGATCCATCATGACCATAGAAGTTTGAGTCATATGAGAATCATGTAGTTGAGTTCTGAGCATCTTTCATGTGCTTTTTGTTAAATAATATCAAGAGAACTGAGTTATAGTTCTCAGCACAGGAATGCTGAATCTTTAGCTAACATATGCCTCCCAGGTACAATTTCATGTATTTTTAAAAGACTAATCCAGGCATTACATTATTGTCAGTGCCTCCCAAAATATTCCTTGCCAATTATTCTGCTTGTTTTCAAAGGTTTTCTTAGTACAGGTATTTCCTGTTTTATTTCAAAATTAATGATAAATGATAGGCTTTTGAAGGTTTAGAGAATGAATTGTGGTCCAAGAAACATTTTTTTCATTGGATAGGCATTGCCTAAACTGTTCCAACAATTTTCCTTCTCTCATGTTGAAAAGGTAATTATTTTTTCCCATAGTCATACATTTTTGAGGACTTAAAGAATATATTTTGAGTTTATTTGAGGAATATATTTTCAAAATGAAAACATCATATACTCTTATACAATGAGTAAAATATAATATTTCAAGAAGTTGCAAAATCAGTCATTTTCTGTGTTAAAGGCTACCAGTATAAAAAACATAACAAAAACTGAAAGGCAAAGATAAATTCTTGGGATTTATCATCAATAAAACACACATGCTGCTAAAAACATGCAATAAAAATGTGTAAGTTAGTTTTAATTCTTTGTCAGGGATCCTGGTAAGAATGGCTTTTCCCTTTTTATCCTAAAGATATTCACCCTCATCCCAAAAATAGTGTCTGGGGTACTCTGTGTCTGACCATGTGACATAGGACAGCATGCTCATGATCAGGATGCTCTTTTCTGGCCAGGACTGAATGTGACTGGCACCATTTGCAATCCATCAAACCTGGGCAGAGACCCAAAGACTCACACCTGGCACTCTGGTACTGTCCAAAAAGGATGAGAATAGGGCACGCTGAACTTCGACTGGCAGCATGACCAGGGCTGCCTAGCCCTCTGCTTGCCTTTGTTCTGGTTCTGAAATATCACAGCAACCTGAGGTCATGTTTATACTGAGGTATATAAACGTGTATAAACTCACTCCCACACACATATACCCTGCAATGTCATACCCCAAGTTTAAAAGCTAATTTTATGTTTGCAGTACTTACTTGGATCACAGTTCTATTTTATTTTATTTTATTTTTTAAATTTTTTTTGCTTTTTGGGTCACACCCGGAGATGCACAGGGGTCACTCCTGGCTCTGCACTCAGAAATTACCCCTGGCAGTGCTCAGGGGACCATATGGGATGCTGGGAATCGAACCCGGGTCGGCCGCGTGCAAGGCAAATCCCCTACCCACTGTGCTATCACTCCAGCCTCCACAGTTCTATTTTAGAATTAAAACAAAAGTTTGTGTGTGGGTTTCCATAGAAACATACCTTGACACACATCTATATTCTAAAAAATTAACAAAAGAATTATGAAAGTGCTTTTTTCACAATTACATTCTGATATTGTGTTCTTTTGGACAATAATTATATATTTTGATACATTGGTATAATCAATGTCCTTACATTTATTGAAGTTATCAAATTACTTGTCATAACCACCTGGTGGGTTGGCAGTTAGGTTTACATGCTGTGAAGTAGAAGGAAAAGTAGTAATGATTAAAAAGACATTTGAGTGCTACTCTTGCCTCTGGCTGGTTTACTTTGGACATCATAAACGATTTTTTTCAGGCTCTAATATTTGGGAGTATGCTTGAGAAAACAGAGCTTCAGGAAAAGCTAAGAATGACCTCTCTTTGGCTGACTCATTCTGCTTTTAAAGTAATACGTCTTTACAGAACATGGTGAGAGTTCAAAGTCGGCTTTCCTTTTCCCATATTTCCTATTATAGAAGAAAAATAATATGGTAACTCATGCATTTGTTTAATTCCTCCTTTTATTTCAATAGCATGAGTATTATATCTTTTTGTTATAAAAAGAAAATGTGATAGCATCATTCTTTTCTTACATTCTTGGTGTTCCTTCTGCCCGTGAACTACAGAAATGGAATGAAGGTTCTTCAGTACACAAGCTGCAGAAATGGAATTTCATAGTCGGTCTCTATTAGCTTGAATTTAAAGAATATAAATAGGAAAGTAAGTATATTCTTTTTTTATTTATTTTTATTTTTTTGTTAATTCTTTTATTAAGTCACCATGTGGAAAGTTACAAAGCGTTCAGGTTAAAGTCTCAGTTATACAATGCTCAAACACCCATCCCTTCACCAGTGCACATATTTCACCACCAAGAATCATGATATACCTCCCCCCTTCCCCCCACCTCCCCAGCCCCCCACTCCGCATGTGTAACTGGTAAATTTCACTTTACTAGGAAAGTAAGTATATTCTATGGTGGCAGAGCCAGAGCCAAATCAGGGAAAGAACATGGGTATGGATTAGCTCTACCTAGATAAGACAGTTAACATTTTTGAGCTTTAATTTCCCCTGTAAAATGATGATAAGGCCTACTTTATGGTGTCTATATTGTGATTAAAGACAATTATCAGGGCGAGAAGATAGTACAGCACATAGAGTGCCAATCAGTTCAGTCCCTGGAACTGCATAGCCTTCTAAGTGACAGCAAGAGTAGCTCTGGAAGGTCCCCAAGCAGCTCTGGGTTGGTGCTCGTGGTGTCCCTTCCTCTGTGGATCTGAGCAACTCTATACATTCAGACTCTTGCATTGAACCAGTGGCCCAAGTATCTCAGTGAGGGGTTCCAGGACCCACCTAGCATGCTGCAGAGGTCCCAAAACAACAATAAGTAGTAGTAGTAGTAGTAGTAGTAGTAGTAGTAACAACAACTATAATAATATTAATAATAAATAGTTGTTTTCACCTATGATTATAAAATAAGTTGCATTAGACTGTGTAGATAGCTTAATAGACTGGCACACATACTTTGGAATCAGGAATCCCAGGTTAATGTCTAGCACTGCTTGGTTCTCTAATATAATAGCACTGGTCTAAGAGAAGCTGAGAAGCCCCTGAGCACTGGCAGATGTAACTGTACAAAACAAATGAACAAATAGCTTGTCACATAGGCACTGTCATTTTCCACAGGCACATTGTATCATTAGCAAGTTGGTCCCCTCTAACTTAGGAAGTTTTCAAAGTGAGCAATTGGTTTTGCCCAATTTTCTCCAATTGCTAAATTCTACTGATACACAACTTCAGGATCTACTTTTTTGGGCCTTTTGTGTAAATTTTTAGATTCCTCAGTCTTTAAGCCTGATAAGTTTTTGCTGTTCTAGTTTCCCTTTTATATCAAGGGTTATATCATTGTGACCTTATTGCCACTAAGCCCTGTGGCTTGGCTGTCCTCTTTTCCTCTAGCACTTCTGTCCTACTGTAGCAGGAAAACCAAAAGCTCCTTGAATCATAACACATGCTAATGCCACTATGTCAGTGCTCCAAAGAGGCAGAACATTGGGAAAACTGGGAAGCTCTCCACACCATTGCTGAATGCTAATTGTGATTCTGTAACACACAGGAAGCATGCATGGCGATCTGTCACGTGTTTAGTGGACTAAATGCCTCCAGATGAAAACCAGAAGAAATGTAATCTCTTTCATATGAGACACAGCAAGGCAGCAAAAAAAAGCAACAAGAGAACTGATTCATACAATCAAGTTGGGGGAGAGAGGATATTGAAAGGGAGGAGCCTTTGGGTCCTTTGGGTCCTGTAGGTCCTTCGGGGAGGGAGATGGGTACATTGGTGATGCATGTGGTGTTGATATCATGTGCATGAAAAACCATCATTAACAGTACTGCAAGTCACAGAAATTCAATAATAAATAAACAACTTAACAAATATAGAAGAATTGTGTATTTTTTCTATTTTTAAATTTTATGTCTTTTAACAATTCAATTTTTCTTCCAAATTACTCTATTTCACTGTTCATAAGCTCAGTCTTCTGATGACTAAACTCTGTTGACTTTCCCCTTGAGCCCTCATTTGCCAAATTGTACTGTTCTCAGAAGAATTCTCCACCCTTCATGCTTGTCTCTCTTATACTTTCTCTCTAAATTTGAAGGAACTCTTCATTGTTGTCTGCCCTAGATTCACTCTAGCATTCCCTACTTACCAGAGGTCCTCTGGGTTCTTATCTCTATGCTACCCTCAGTGTCATCACATGCTCCCCTGCCTTGACATTCCTTTTGGCCTTGGTTACTAGAGTAATTTCTGTTCCTGGTTTGCCTTCAACTGAATTCAAAAATCTAGTGGGGGCTGGTTGCTTGCCTAGGCTCTAGCCTTGGCCTGACCCTTCCCCCTCTTGGCACAACTTGCACACAGGGTGTGGTGACAGAGAGCTTCTCTGTTGCTGTCTCTATCGCTGCCAGCCATGGCCTGCTAGTCTTGCCATATATTTGGGCTGCTAAGTTCCAGGCCCCGAAAAAGCTATGCAAACATGCTGATCTCTGGACCAATGCTGGAGTAGCTCTTGAGCCACAGATGTGCCTTGAGCCACCAAGCTATTTCCCTTGGTGTGGTGGGAAGACTTAAAGCTACACTCATGAGCATTGTCAGTACTCAAGGAATAGGCAGAAGGGAAGGAGGGAGGGAACAGAAGAAAGGCTTGTGAAAGATAGCCACCTTCAAGAGAATGCCTCCACACTCAGAGCCTTATTTTCTTACCAAATTGAAATTGGTTTGGGGCTGGAGCAATAGCACAGTGGGTAGGGCCTTTGCTTTGCACGTGGCCGACCTGGTTCGATTCCCAGCATCCCATATGGTTCCCTGAACACCGTCAGGAGTAATCCTGAGTGCATGAGCCAGGAGTAACCCCTGAGCATTGCCGGTGTGACCCCAAAAGGCAAAAAAAATATTGAAACTGGCTTTTCATTGCCTGCTAAGAGTACCCCTCACCCCCTCCTACCCAAGGTCCTTATGTTTTGATTTGAAACAAAATCAATTACTTTTTTAAATGTTTTAACCAAAACCTATATTCCACTATGCACTTTCTTATGCTAGTGATTCATTTTCCTATTACCAAGAACTAAAAGTATGAAATCATATTGTCTTTTTTACTTTCCCTATATACCAGTCAATGACCAATTGTTTTAAAACCTCCTTTAAAATAATTATTTTCTTAATTACAACAGATTCCTTAAAAATGGAAAAATCAGAAATGAGAGTGGAGAGGTAGTACATAGGTTAAAGCAATCTCTTTGCACATGACTGCAATTTCCTTGCATATTGTTCAATCTCTGGCACCACATATGATCTCCCAAACATTCCCAGGATTATTCCTAAGCACAGAGTCAGGACTAGTGTTTATTCCAAAGATATAGGTGGCTCATTATACATAAGTCAATTAATATGATTTATCATATCAACAAAAGGAAAGATTGATATGTGATGATATTAATAGACAAAGCAATTGACAAGATTTAAAGTTCATTTATAATAAAAAAACTTTTTAAAAAATGGAAATAGAAGTAACCTATCTCAAAGATAGTAAAGGCCATATACAACAAACCCACAGCTAATATCATACTTCATGGTGAAAAGTGAAAATATTTCTTCTCTGATTAGGTGCAAGATAAAGATATGCACTTTCTCCTCTGCTACTAAACATAGAATTGAGAGTCCTAGCCATAATGATTAGTCAAGAAAATAATTCAAAGACATTCAAAGTCTAAAAGAAGGTGTTATCACTAGTTATAGAGAACATATTAATATACATAGAAGATCCATAAAAAACTTTTAGAAATAATTAGAAATAATTAACCTATACAATAAAGTAGTAGGTACAATATCAACACCCAAAAATCTGTTTAATTTCTATATGCAAACAACTAGTTGTTTTCAGGAAAACAACCCAATCTAAGAGTTCCCAATCACACTGATTGGTGCTCCAATATTTTAGCGCTGAAATTCAAACATAAACAACTTTGTAACTTTGTATCTTATGATGATTTGATACATTTTTTAAAATGAAAGAATTCAAAATCAAAGAACCTAAAGATGCAAAAGAGGTATACATCAAAAACTATAAGTCACAATTAAAACAGATAGAAGAGGACAAAAAAAAATAAAAGTATCTGATTTTGATGTTTATGGATTGGAAGAGCTAACACAGAATGACAGTACTACACACAGTGTTATACAGATTTAATGCAATTGTATCAGAATTCCAGTGGAATTCTTCAAAAAAACCAAATGCTGATAAAATTATTGTGGATAATAAAATCCTCTGAAAAGCTTAAGCAATTCTGAGAAAAAAACAATGATGGGAGGCATTGTATTCCATGACTTAAAACTATACTATAAAGCTATAGTAATACACAATGTAGTATGGTAATAAAAGCAGACTCTCAGACCAATGAAATCAAATTGAGTTTCTAGAAGTATGCCTCAAGATGTTGGAGAGCTCATTAATGGAAAAGGAGCTAAATGCATAAAGTGGAGGAAGGAAACTCTTCAATAAATGGTGGTAGGAAAACTGGATAGTCACATGCAAAACAAAACAGACAAACAACTGGATCCCCATCCCAAACCATACATGCAGTTACTTCAAAATGAATTAAATAACTTGAAAGAAGACCGAACCTATAAAATATATTAAGGAAAACATACTCAGAACTCTTTAGATTACTGACCTCAGCGATGTCTTTAGTGATTCAACTCCACTGTCAAAGAAAACAAAGGCTTTTCATTTTTGGTCTACACCTGGAAGTGCTCAGGGATCACTGCTGTTGGTGCCAGTATACTATATACAGTTCCAGGGATAGAAATAGGGTCTTGCCTAATTTAAGGCAAGTATATTAAGCCCCGTACTATCTTTTTTGGATCCAAACTAAAACCTTTTTGTACATAAAAAGAAACTTTCTCAAGGAAGAAATACGAATGGCCAAAAGGCACATGACAAAATGCTTTTCATCACTAATCATCATCAGGGAGATGCAGATCAAAACAACTATGAGATACCACCTTACACCACAGAGACTGGCACACACCCAAAAGTACAAAAGCGACCGGTATTGGTGCGGATGTGGGGAGAAAGGGACCCTCCTACACTGCTGGTGGGAATGTCGACTGGTTCAGCCCTTTTGGAAAACAATATGGATGCTTCTCAAAAATTAAAAATTGAGCACCCATTTGACCTACCAATACCACTTCTGGGAATATATCCTGGAGACTCTAAAACATATAGTTGAAATGACATCTGCACTTGTATATTCATCGAAGCACTGTTTACAATAGCCAGACACTGGAAAAAACCCGAGTGCCCGAGAACAGATGACTGGTTAAAGAAACTTTGGTACATCTACACAATGGAACACTATGTAGCTATTAGAAAAGATGAAGTCATGAAGTTTGCATATAAGTAGATCAACATGGAAAGTATCATACTAAGTGAAATGAGTCAGAAAGAGAGAGACAGACATAGATAGATTGCACTCATCTGTGGAATACAAAATAACAGAGTGGGAGACTAACACCCAAGAATAGTAGAAATAAGTGCCAGGAGGTTTGCTCCATGGCTTGGAGCCGGCATCACATGCTGGGGGAAAATGAAGCTCAGATAGAGAAGGGAATACCAAGTAAAGTGTGGTTGGAGGACCCACTCGGGATGGGAGATGTGTGCTGAAATTAGACTATAGATTGAACATGATGGCCACTCAATACCTCTATTGCGAACCACAACACCCAAAAGGAGAGAGAGAACAAAAGGGAATGCCCTGCCACAGAGGCGGGGTGGGGTAGGGGGATGGGATGGGGGGGGTGGGAGGGATACTGGGATCATTGGTGGTGGAGAGTGGGCACTGTTTGACGGATGGGTACTTGAGCATTGTATGACTGAACACAAGCATGGAAATGTGTAAATCTGTAACTGTATCCTCAAGGTGATTCACTAATAAAAGAATATTAAATTAAAAAAAAGAAATTAGTGCTAAAAATTAAAAAATCATATCGAATGGGAGGAAATATTTACATATAATGCAGCAAATAATGGGATAATATCCAAAATATGACACCCTCACAAAGCTAAATAACAAAAATTTCTCATCAAAAATGGAGAGACGAGATTAACAGACAGATCACCAAAGAAGGCATTCAGGTGGCCAACAGGCATATGAAAAAAAGTGTTCATCTTTACTTATCAGGGAAAAGCCAATCAAAACCATAATGGGCTACTACTTAACACCAGTGAGAATGGCTTATATCAAAAGCATGGAAGCAATTAGTGTTGTCTGCAATGTGGTGAAAATTTACTGTTGCTGGAGATATATGGGGTTAAGGTGCTCACTTTGCATGCAGCCAAACCTGATTTGTTCTCCAGCAGCACACATGGGCTCCCAAGCATCACCAGGAGTGATCTCTTAGCACAGATCCAGGAGTACGCTCTGAGCACTGCTGGGAGTGGCCTAAAAAACCCCAAATGTTCCTGTGTGTTAATTTTATGGACAGTAAGCTAAAAGTAGTCAATAATATTACATATTTAATATAAAATCACTGTCACTGTCATCCCATTGCTCATCGATTTGTTCGAGCGGGCACCTGTAACATCTTTCATTGTGAGACTTATTGTTACTGTTTTTGACATATCGAATACGCCACAGGTAGGTTGCCAGGCTCTGCCATGTGGGCACGATACTCTCGGTAGCTTGCTGGGCTCTCCAAAAGGGGCGGAGGAATCGAACATGGGTCGGTCGTGTGAAAGGTGAAAACCCTACCTGCTGTGCTATCGCTCCAGCCCTTAATATAAAATATACATATTAATTATATAGTTAATAATTTATAATTGTATACTGTTTATAAAATTCTAAGTTTGTATACATACTTAATGTGTAAAGATATTTTACACATTAATTGTTATACAAACTTTAAAAAACAATACTGCCTATTTAAGTTAATTGTCCAATTAAAACCAATAAGAAAGTTTCATTGCATGAAAAACTAAAACCAAGCTACTTGATTTCACATTCAAAACTCATCAGATTTCAGTCCTGTTATAACAGAAGTAGAGGGGTGAGGCACCATATAATCTGGAAATTTAACTGGTCTCACCCACTGAAAAGGTAGACAGTCAAAATACATAATGGGATGATTGGGAGTGTGAAATAGTAAGAAATAAAGGGAGCTACCAGCCAGACAAATTCCTCTTTGACTCCTCACCTGTTTCCATGAACACAGCAGAAAAGCAGCAGTTTCATCCAGATAGAACATGGCCAGAGAAAAAAGCAAAATCGAGGGGACAAGGAAGCCCCTAAGCTTATGGGTGCTTGGAACCAGGAACAAGGAACGGATCAGGACCAGGAAGTCATGCAAGAGTGAAAAACCGGACATTGGGGAGTACATAGAACCACCTACTTAAACTGTATAATTAAGAATCTGGAGTTTTATATTCAAATCTCTCATACAATACTCAAGGACTCACATACTCAGGAATAAATCACTTTTTTGTAATGACATTTCTTTGGTCCTGTCTTTTTTTTTTTTTTTTCTTTTTGGGTCACACCTGGCAATGCACAGGGGTTACTCCTGGCTCTGCACTCAGGAATCACTCCTGGTGGTGCTCAGGGGACCACACGGGATGCTGGGAATCAAACCCGGGTCAGCCGAGTGCAAAGCAAATGCCCTACCCGCTGTGCTATTGCTCCAGCCCCTGGTCATGTCTTTGAATATCTCCTACTGTTTGGAAGGAATCAGTGCTTCCACTAAGCATAACTCTTTATTTAATTAAATATATCACTAACTAGATGAAAAGTTTCTACAGGTCACTATTTCTCAATCTTTTAATCCCTGATCGGTAATATCAGCATCACCTGATAATCTGTTAGAAATACAGACACTCAGCCTCCATCTCAATAGACCCAGTGAATAAAATTTTGGGGTATAGGGCTAAGAAGACTTGTGTTTTAATAAGCTCTCTAGGGATTCTGGTTTTCCTTGTAGTTGAGAACCATATTTCCAAATCAAGGATTTGAGGTTGAGGATAGATTGGTCTGTTTATTCCCAAATTTACTGCAAAATAATTAATATCCCTGTTTTTCTATGAAAGCCTTTGGAAAACTCTAAGCCATATTACTTCTATAACAATGTATTATTTTTATCATTCTATTTTTTAAACATTACTTGAAACAAACTAAAGAAACTTAAGAAAATTACAAAATGAAAAATCCAAAGGAAAAGAGGCAAATAATTTCACCTCGAGAATTTTCATTGATGGGGTTGGAGCAATATCACAGCGGGTAGGGCATTTGCCTTACACGTGGCCAACCCAGGTTCGATTCCCAGCATCCCATATGGTCCCCTGAGCACCGCCAGGGATAATTCCTGAGTGCAGAGCCAGGAGTAATCCCTGTGCATCACCAGGTGTGACCCAAAAAGAAAAAAATTTTTTTTCATTGTTTTTGGTTTGCTCTTCAAGCCTGTGTTCTCTCTTGAACATATATCTCACTTGCTTGTTTGTATATTTCTTTGTTTGCATATTTCTGCTCTTGAGTAGCCTTGTGTTCTCTCTTGAACACACATCTTTCCCTCTCTCTCTTTCTCTTCCCTTAAATCTTTCTAAATAAGTTTCAATAAAAACTTTCTTGTTTTACAGAAACAAAAGGAATTGTTATTGTTCTCATATATCTGAGTTTGCTGGCAGCAAGGTAGGAACAGGAAGAAATCCTCTGTCTTTCATGTTTCATTTCTAGCAGAGAAAGTTAAAACTCTGTTTCAATAACTAAATTTGAAAAAAAAACCCTAGTAGAAACAGAAACTTCTAGAGGGGTTACATAAAGTAAATATATTTATTTATTTATAATATATATGTATATATGTATATATGCCTATCTATCTATCTATCTATCCATCTATCTATATGGATTGGAGCAATAGTACACTAGGTAAGGCACTTGCCTTGCATCTGACCTGAATTAAGTCTCTATCACCCTTATGGTGCCCTAGTCTATCCACCAGGCATGATTCCTGAGTACAGAACCAGAAGTCCTGAGCACGGCTGAGTGTGCCCCATACAAGAAAAAAAATACAGGGCCAGAGAGATAGTACAGTGGGTAAGGTGCTTGCCTTATTATGTCTATATGCAATGGGCTATTTTACAATTCTCTTTTTTAAACAGTACTTAACCAAACTTAAGCAACTTAGTAAGATGATAAAATGACTGGGTTCAGTCCCTGATACCCCATGTGGTCCCCTGATCATAGCCAATTATTTCCTGAGCACAGCTGAGTGTGGCCCCGAAAAAAACAAAGAAAATTAAAATAGAGGGGTTGGGGGCTTAACTGGAGTGGTAGAACACAGGTATTGCAAGTGCAAAACCCTGAGTTCAATATTTGGTACCATATGGTTCCCTAAGCACTGCCAGGTGTGTCCCTAGTACTCTCCAATACTAATATGACCCTACTGTAATGAAAAATAAATGTAAAGAGCACAAAAGTTCTAAGAATGTGTCAAAATGTCTTTAACATGACTAGTCTATGTTTATCAACATCACCATTCTATAAGCTTTTCCAATCCCGTTTCTCATCGATTTGTTCAAGCGGGTACCAGTAATGTCTCTCATTGAGAGACTTATTGTTACTGTTTTTGGTATATCCAATACACACGGGTAGCTTGCCAGGCTCTGGCGTGTGGGTTCCATACTCTCGGTAGCTTGCCAGGCTCTCCGAGAGGGGCGGAGGAATCAAACACCGGTCAGGGGCATGAAAGGCGAAAGCCCAACTGCTTGAACAAGAACTTGTTCTGCCATTTCTCATAATTTGGTTGCTAGAAGAGAGGGGTTAATATTCCCCAGCAAGTCAGCTCCCAACAAAATAATGTGGAGTGTGGTTTTGGAGTGTGATCCATTGCAAAGTGGGCCATGTCAGAGGCAGGAAGGCAATGAAATGAGGAGGTCGGTAACTGGAGGAAAGAGTAAATCTCTACAGGAGGGCAACCCTGTGAGAGGTCATAGGCCCTATCCCAAGGACCCCACAATCACTGAATCTGAACAAATTGTATGTGAACTGGAGCATGGTCCTCTGCATCAGCTAGAAGACTGAAGGCAAGTGCAGAGAGACAAGGACCAGAAGACAGAGCAAAACAGATTGGACAGCTATCTCTTGACAACTGTCTACCATGGGGTGCAGTTATCAAGATGACAAGTAATTTTTTTTCAAGGGGGGGTGTTATTTTGTGCTTAATAATTAGGCCATAATAGGGGTTTTCTAAAATTTAAATGAACACCCTTGCATAAATGCAGGATTGATTTTACATAGGATTGGCACACAAGAGAATTTATACTCAGTTATCTGGGAATTGCTTTTTCCATTTTGACAACTTGTGACACATGCAAGAGGGGAGCTCAGTTCTTAATAGTGAGCAGCTCTTATCTATAGAGTACTTTTAACAATGACAAGTAATCTTTTTTGTCTTTGTTTTTGATCCACACCTGACTGTGTTCAGAGATTACACCTGGCTTTGTACTCAGGGAATCACTCCTGGCTGAACTTGGGGGACCGTATGCAGTGTCAGTGATTGAACCATGATTGGCCTCATGCAAGGCAAACACCTTAATTCCTGTGCCTGAGTGTAGAACCAGGAGTGAACCCTGAGCATAGCTGGGTGTGACCCAAAAATAAATGAATAAAATAAAACTTGGATGTTTAAAATTTTTTTTTTCAAATACCATTCATGCTAAATTAAGAGATAAGGGTTCTACAGGAACTGTATGTGCATTTTCTTTTGTGTGTCAAGAACCACAAGCTAGCATTGCTTACTGAGCTGTCTGTTACCTACCAGAGGCATGCCAGATTAATTTCATAAATGAGGATATTGTAGCACCAAGAAGTACTTTTCCTTTTTTGCTTCGTGTTTTGGGCCATACCTGGCAGTTCTCAGAACTTCAGAACTTATTTCTCTCTTTATGCTTAGAGATGACTCCTGGAGGGCTCTGGGGATCACATATGGTCCCCAGGATTGAGCTGGACTTGGCTGCTGGACTTGACTGCATACAAGGTAAACACCTAAACCCTTATACTGTTTAATAGAATACTTTATCCAAACATCTAAAATAGCTTCTTCTTCTTTTTTTTTTTTTGCTTTTTTTGGGTCACACCTGGCGATGCTCAGGGGTTACCCTGGCTTTGTACTCAGGAATTACTACTGGCGGTGCTCAGGGGACCATGTGGGATTCTGGGAATTGAACCCAAGTTGGCTGCGGGTAAGGCAAATGCCCTACCCTCTGTACTATTGCTCCAGCCCCTAAAATAGTTCCTTCTATAACAGATCTTCCTCTGGAAAAGAGAAGACTATTAATAATAATAGCAACCGTATGTTTCTGATATCTTGGCACTTTGGCACTTCATAAAATATTTTATAGGTATTATCCTATTTAATCATCACAACATATGAAATAAGTATTACCCACCTGACTTTAAAGTAGAAGAAACTGAGGTCATAGTCATTAAAGGATGTGCTCAAGGAAATTTGCCTGAGATTTTCCACACCTTGGCACCTTGATTTTTCACACTGTTCTACTGCCTCCCAGAGTAGAGCAGGGATAAGAACCATCCTGCTCCTCATTTTCAAATCAGTGAATTCATCAATATCAAATTCCTGAAAAATGTTCTCCCCAAAATTTAAGGAAATTTGCCTACATAATTTAAGTAACCAAAAAGAAAGCAATCTATCCAATGATTTACCCCAGAAGTTTCTACAGTAATTTAGTGTTATATTGTACTTAAAGGAAGTATAAAAGGTCACAAGATCTATACTTAAAAAAAAACCAAAAGCCACTAACTGCATTACTCTAACCAAACTAGTCTTTTTTAAATTTAACTTTATTATTATTGAGGTAATATGGTTTATAACAATATTAATGTTTATGTTTTCAACATATAAAGTTACTGTGCTGCCTGTACCCTAACTAGTTCTAATTTATTATGCTACAAAAAAAAAAAGAATTTCAATTCAGTATTCCTTTCTTTAATTCTTCTCTTACATTCTTTAAAACACTGTATTCTTTTTTTTTTTTTTTTTGCTTTTTGGGTCACACCCGGCGATGCACAGGGGTTACTCCTGGCTCTGCACTCAGAAATCACCCCTGGCGGTGCTCAGGGGACCATATGGGATGCTGGGAATCGAACCTGGGTTGGCCGCGTGCAAGGTAAACGCCCTACCCGCTGTACTATCGCTCCAGCCCTAAAACACTGTATTCGTTTTCATATAAAATGATCCAGGTGAGGAAAATAACCAAAGTGATAAAAGAAATCCTTTCTTGAGTATAGTTGGCCTGATTCTGTGAAAATTATGTAGTGAAGAATAAGCATACTTTTGTTCCAGAATTGTGGCTTGCTAGTTCCTTAATCTCAGCATGAATAACCATACATAACTTGCAGTTCCTAGCACAAAATAAGTACTAGGGCATCTTGTTCAAATGTTACTAGAGATTTTAAGATAGAAACATCAGAGACTAAATGGTCAAGCAAGGTCTTTCTAAGTGGAGTTCCCTGTGCAGAAACTCAGGTGAGAAGTTCATGACATCTCACTACCACTGAAGCTCCAGAAATGCACCATAACAAACTTGGCTTTGTGAAGTCAAGGGCTAAATAACCTTGGTGACTTCTAAGTTGATTATCTTTGGGATACTGGCTAAGGAATCCGAGGTAAGGTACCTGAAACTTCTACTAATAATTTTGTTAATAGTCTGTAGGATTGAATGATCCAGAATCACTGAATCACTGTCACTGTCATTCTGTTGCTCATCGATTTGCTCCAGTAGGCACCAGTAACGTCTCCATTGTGAGACTTGTTACTGTTTTTGGCATATCGAATACACCACAGGTAGCTTGCCAGGCGCTGCCATGTGGGCCAGATACTCTCGGTAGCTTGCCGGGCTCTCTGAGAGGGGAGGAGGAATCGAACTCGAGTTGGCCGAGTGCAAGGCAAACGCCCTACCCGCTATGCTATCGAATCATTTAGTCATTCATTAGACTGAATGATTCAGAATAAGATAGACAATTTCCTTGGATGTTCACAGTAGGACTTTCTTATAGTATCACCTTGCTATAAGAGGGTCAATTCAGGTTTATGGACTCTGGAAAAACTTTTTATGACCTTAAAAAATGCAGGTTACCTTAAGATAGGATCATCTTCAGGAAAAATAATACCCTTTCAAATGGAAAATGCTTTTTTGTTGTGGCTTTATTTTATGAGCCACACCTGGAAGCACTTGAGGGTTGCTGCTGACTCTTTGCTTGGGATTGCTCCTGGTGGTGCTAAAAAGACCACACAGAGCCAGGAACCTAATCCAGGTCCTCTGCATGCAAGGCATGTGTTCTAGTCCTTGAGCCTTCTCCCTGCTTTAGAGAAATCGATCTTAGGATAGACAAACATCTAGTGGCAAGGTTTTGTCATATGAATTTATTTATACCTTGTCATGTAAATTCCCCTCCTTTCCCTCTCTCCAATCCCATTCTTTTGCTTAGAACATAGATCTCTAGTTTGTCTCATTTACTTTAGAATTTACAACGGGGCTAGAGTGATAGATAGCACAGCCGTTAGGAGTTTGCCTTGAACGTGACCAACCTGGATTCGATTCCCAGTATCACATATGGTCTCCGAGCACCGGCCAGGGGTAATTCTTGAATGCAGAGCCAGAGACAGGGGTGACCCCTGTGGATCGCCGGGTGAGACCCAAAGAGAAAATAATAATAATAATAATAATAATAATAATAATGATAATAATAATAATGATAATAATAATTAGAATTAGAATTTACAACCATGTTAATTCTTCATAGTATGCTATCAAATTCTTTTTCCCCCTCTACTAATATTTTTTTCCACTTAAAACAATTATAGGTCATGTGCTTACAATAATGTTTACATTCCTGGTCTTGGTATACACAGTTATCTCGCCTCACCATCACCTGAGTGCCCCAAATTCCCTAACTATGTCTTGGCCAACTTCAATCCACCTAGTCCTTAGTAATGGTTAAGATGGTTTTTAAATTTTATTTTATTTTACTTTATTTATTTATTTATTTACTTATTTTTTAATAAGTGAGTCACCATGAGGATACAGTTACAAATTTACCCAAATTTGTGCTTGTGTTTCCCTCAAACAATGTTCGAGAACCCATCCCTCCACCAGTGTCCATTCTCCACCAACAATGAACCCAGTATCCCTTCCACCCTCCAATCCTGTCCCCCCCAACCCCACTTCTGTGGCAGGGTATCCCATTTTGTTTTCTCTCCTTTTGGGTGTTGTGGTTTGCGATAGGGGTATTGAGTGGCCATCGTGTTCAGTCTCTAGTCTACTTTGAGCATGCTTCTCTCTTCTAGTGCAGGGTCCCCAACCACATTTTACTTGGCTTTCCCTTCTCTATCCAGGCTGTCTTTCCCCCAGCATGTGAGGCCAGCTTCCAAGCCATGGAGCCAACCTCCTTGTATTATATACTACTTTTCTTGGGTGTTAGTCTCCTACTCTGTTATTCAATATTCCACAGATGAGTGCAATATTTCTATGTCTGTCCCTCTCTTTCTGACTCATTTCACTTAGCATGATACTTTCCATGTTGATCCACTTATATGCAAAGTTTATGACTTCATCTTTTCTAACAGCTGCATAGTATTCCATTGTATAGATGTACCAAAGTTTCTTTAACCAGTCATCTGTTCTGGGCAGTTGGGTTTTTTCCAGATTCTGGCTATTGTAAACAGTGCCGCGATGAACATATAAGTGCAGATGTCATTTCAACTATACTTTTTTGTTTCCCCAGGGTATATTCCCAGAAGTGGTATTGCTGGATCAAATGGAAGCTCAATTTCTAATTTTTTGAGAAGCATCCATATTGTTTTCCAAAAGGGCTGAACCAGTCGGCATTCCCATCAGCAGTGTAGAAGGGTCCCTTTCTCCCCTCATCCTCTCCAACAGTGGCTGCTTTTGTTCTTTTAGATTTGTGCCATTCTCTGTGGTGTGAGGTGGTATCTCAGAGTTGTTTTGATCTGCATCTCCCTGATGATTAGTGATGCAGAACATTTTTTCATGTGCATTTTGGCCATTCATATCTCTTCCTTAGAAAAGTTTCTGTTCATTTCTTTGCCTTATTTTCTGATGGGGTTGGATGTTTTCTTCTTGTAGAGTTCAACCAGTATTTATATGCCCTTGATATCAACCCCTTATCGGATGGGTATTGGGTGAATATCCTTTGCCATTCTGTAGATTGCCTTTGTATTTTGGTCACTGTATCTTTTACGGCGCAGAAGTTTCTTAGTTTAATATAGTCCCATTTGTTTATCTCTGTTTCCACTTGGTTGGTCAGTTGCATATCATCTTTGAAGATACCTGTAGCTTCAATGTTGTGGAGGGTCTTGCCAACCTTGTCTTCAATGTACCTTATGGATTGTGGTCTGATGTTGAGATCTTTAATCCATTTTGATCTGATTTTTGTGCATGATGTCAGGTCGAGGTCTAAGCCCATTCTTTTGCATGTGGTTGTCCAATTATGCCAGCACCACTTGTTGAAGAGTATTTCCTTGTTCCACTTCACATTTCTTGCTCCCTTATCAAAGATTAGATGATCATACATTTGAGGTTGTGTGTAGGGATATTCCACCCCATTCCACTGGTCTGCGGGTCTGCCTTTGTTCCAATATCATGCTGTTTTAATTGTTACTGCTTTGTAGTAAAGTTTAAGGTTGGGGAGGGTGATGCCTCCCATCATCTTTTTTCCAAGAAATGTTTTAGCTATCCGTGGGCATTTATTGTTCCATATGAATTTCAGGATTGCTTGATCCATTTCTTTGAATAATTTCATGGGTATTTTTATAGGGATCGCGTTGAATCTGTATAATGCTTTGGGGAGTATTGCCATTTTGACAATGTTGATTCTCCCTATCCATGAGCAGGGTATATGTTTCCATTTCCTCAAGTCCTCTTTTACTTCATGGAGTAGCATTTTATAGTTTTCTTTGTAGAGGTCCTTTACTTCTTTAGTTAAGCTGATTCCAAGGTACTTGATTTTCTGGGACACGAGTGTTAATGGGATTGCTTTTTTCATGTCCCTTTTCTCTGTCTCATTGTTTGCAAATAGGAAGGCCATGGATTTTTGGGTATTGATTTTATAGCCTGCGACTTTACTGTACAAGTCTATTGTTTCTAAGAGTTTCTTAGTAGAGGTTTTAGGCTTCTCTAGATATAGTATCATATCGTCTGCAAATAGTGAGAGTTTGATTTCTTCTTTTCCTACCTGGATGCCCTTAGTATCTTTTTCTTGCCTAATAGCTATTGCAAGTACTTCCAGTACTATACTGAACAGCAGTGGTGAGAGTGGGCATCCTTGTCTTGTGCCTGATCTCAGAGGAAAGGCCCTTAGCTTTTCCCTATTGAGGATAATACTTGCCATAGGTTTGTGATAGATGGCTTTGACTATCTTGAGGAAAGTTCCTCCAAAACCCATTTTGGTGAGAGTTTTCACCATGAACGGATGTTGGATCTTGTCAAATGCTTTCTCTGCATCTATTGATATGATCATATGGTTTTTGTCCTTACTTTTGTTGATATGCTGGATTATGTTGATTGATTTCCGAATGTTAAACCATCCTTGCATCCCTGGGATGAATCCCACTTGGTCATGGTGTATGATCTTTTAATGAGTTGTTGGATTCTATTTGCTAATATTTTGTTGAGGATCTTCGCATTGGTATTCATCCGGGATATTGGTCTATAGTTTTCTTTTTTTGTGGTGTCTTTGTTTGCTTTTGGTATTAGGGAGATATGTGCTTCATAGAAACTGTTTGGGAGGGTTCCTGTTTTTTCAATTTCTTGGAAAAGCTTGAGGAGAACTGGTAACAGGTCCTCTTAAAATGTTTGGAAGAATTCGCCAGTGAATCCGTCTGGACCTGGGCTCTTGTTTATGGGGAGACTTTTGATTACAGTTTCGATTTCCTTGATATTAATGGGTCTATTCAGGTATTCCAGTCTTCTTGGTTTAATCTTGGGTGATTGTAGCAATCAAGGAATTCATCCATTTCTTCTAGGTTCTTTTGTTTCATGGCATACAGACTTTCAAAGTAGTCTCTGATGATCTTTTGAATCTCCTTGGCTTCTGTTGTGATGTCCCCCTTTTCATTTCCAATTTGGTTTACTAGGGTTCTCTCTCTCTCTCTCTTTCTTTGTGAGTCTTGCTAGCGGTTTATCAATCTTTTTTATTTTCTCAAAGAACCAGCTCTTGGTTTCATTGATCTTTTGGATTGTTTTCTGGGTTTCCATGTTGTTAATTTCTGCTCTAATTTTTATTATTTCTTTCCTTCGGTCAGGTTTGGGTAACTTTTCCTGGTCCTTTTCTAAGACCTTGAGCTGTGAAGTCAAGCTATCTATGTAGGCCCTTTATTCCTTGCTAAGGAATGCTTGCAGAGCTATAAATTTTCCCCTTAACACAGCTTAGCTGCGTCCCATGGGTTTTGGTAGCTCGTGTCTTCATTATCGTTTGTTTCAAGGTATCTCTTGATTTCTTCCTTGATTTCCTTCCTGACTCACTCATTGTTCAACACAGAGCTGTTTAATTTCCAGGTGTTTGCTTTGGTTCTCTGTGTCTGTGTGTGATTAGCTTCTATCTTCAGCACATTGTGGTCTGAAAAGATAGTTGGTATAATTTCTATTTTTCCAATTCTATTGAGATATGTTTTGTGGCCCAGTACATGATCTATCTTGGAAAATGTTCCATGTGCACTGGAAAAGAATGTGTATTCTTTCTTTTGGGGATGTAAAGCCCTGTATAAGTCTATTAGGCCTCTCTTTTCCATTCCTTCTTTCAGAGTCAGTGTTTCCCTGCTGAGTTTTGTTCTTGTCAATCTATCTAGTGGTGATAAGGCGGTGTTGAAGACCCCAACTTTTATTGTGCTGCTAGCAGTGTCCTCTTTAAAGTCTGTTAAAGACTTTAGCCAGTCATTCATTAGGTACGTATACGTTTGAGTGTGATTTCTTCCTGTTGTACATATCCCTTGATAAATAGAAAATGACCTTCACTGTTCTTCAAATTTTTTTCAACCTGAAATCTATGTTGTCAGATATTAGTATGGCCACCCCAGCTTTTTTGAGGGAGTTATTTGCCTGCAGGATTGTTTTCCATCCTTTGACTTTGAGTCTGTGTTTGTTCTGATTGTTCAGGTGTGTTTCTTGCAGGCAGCAGAATGTTGGGTTTAGTTTCTGAATCCATTTTGCCACTCTGTCTCTTAATTGGTGCATTTTGGCCATTGTCATTGAGAGAGATTATTGTCATGGGGTTTTGTGTCATCTTTCTTTGGGGTTTGTTGTTCTTGTGGGGTTCTTCCTTGTCTTACAATAGCCCCTTTAGTCCTTCTTTTAAGTTTGGTTTTGAGTCTATGAAGTTCCTGAGCTGTTGTTTATCCAAGAAATAATGTGTGGTTCCTTCGAGTTTGAGTGAGAGTTTAGCTGGATAAAGTATCCTTGGTGATGCGTTCATTTTGTTGAGTTTTTTTTACTATGTCCCACCATTGTCTTCGGGCTTGGAGGGTCTCCTCTGATAGACCTGCTATAAATCTAAGGGGTGCTCCTTTGTATGTGATTTCCTTCTGTGACCTTGCTGCTTGCAGTATTGTGTCTCTATCCACAGCATCCATCATTCTTTTTTGTTTTGTTCTGTTTTTGGGTCACACCCGGCAATGCACAGGGGTTACTCCTGGCTCTTCACTCAGGAATTACCCCTGGCGGTGCTCAGGGGACCATATGGGATGCTGGGATTAGAACCCGGGTCGGCCGTGTGCAAGGCAAACGCCCTACCCGCTATGCTATTGTTCCAGCCCCAGCATCCATCATTCTGACTATGATGTGCCTTGGAGTCTTTTTACTCGGGTCTCTTTTTGCTGGTACTTTTCGGGCTCCTTTTATCTGGATGCCTGCCTCTAGCTCTGGGAATTTCTTAGCACTGATGTCTTTCACTGTGTTTTTTTCATTGGGGTTACTTCCCTGTGGTTCTGGTACTCCAATGATTCTTATATTGTTCCTCTTGAGGTCATCCCCTAGGACTCTGATTCGCTCTAGGGCCATTTTGAGGTCTTTTGTCATTATTTGTTGTTGCTTGCAAGCTTTGTGCAGCTCATCTTCGAGCTCGCTAATTCTGTCTTCGGCTGTAGTCATTCTACTGTTGAGGGCTCCTACTGAGATTTATAATTCATCTACCGATTCCTTTATTTGTGTGACATCCGTTCGTAGCTTTGAAATTTCTGCTCTCATTTCTTCCTGCATTTTCTTGGTGGACTGTTCCAATGCTTCATTTATATCCTCCCTTAGTTTATTGTATGTCTGTTCCATGGTTGCTTGGAGTACATCTACTCTCCTCAAGATTTCCTCTCTGAATTCTTTTTCTGAAAGGTCATATAGGTGGGTAGCTCCTGTTGAGGCTTCTGGAATCTTTTCTTCATCCTCTTTTCATGGAGGGGATTTTCACTGTTTCTTCTTATTGGTATGGAAGTATAGAGTTGAAATGTTCTAGCTGTCTATCCCTATTCCCTCTTGTTGTGGGAGGAGGGGCTCTGTTTGCGCTAAATTGATAATGATAGCCTTGTTCCTATTCTAGAATTCTTCCTTACCTTGAGGCATTCATCCTGATTTATGTGGGGCCTCTAGTGAAGGTTTAAGGCTATGCTCTCCTTGCAAAGTTTCTATTGTTCACGGATAGTTTTTGTGAAGTTAGAATAAGCTAATATACTATGGACATAGAGTGATTGAGATGGCCAGGGTATTTTTCAAAGAAAGAAGTTATACAGATTATGCTAAAAAAAAAAACAAACAATAATTGCGGCCGGGCCACCACTCCGGCAGGAGGCCATGCCCCTTTTGAGACAACGCCCCCTGTGATGCAGGCCACGCCCACAGTAAGCACTTGGGACACTGGCAGTGCTCAGGTCTGGGAGGTCGTGGGAGAGCCAGGAAGGAGATGCTTTTCTTTCTCATGCAACCTGAGAAGCTAGAAGAGTACAAGGATTTTTCATTGTATGCCAACAGTCACCAAAGACATTTTGAAACAAGAGTTTGCAAAGGTGCAAAAGTACTGTTACTCCATAGAAACAAACAAGACTATCATCAATGTTTTAATAAATCAATAATCACATGGTGTGTTTCCTAATGCAAGTTTTTTAAAATAAAAAGTGTTTTTGACCTATGACTTTAGTGACTGACATTACTTAGTAGAATAAACTGGTATTTGACCCAAGAGACCAGAAGGTTTGGGTAGAATAAGGGATAAAACCTTTGCTGGAGTTTGTCTCTGTGCCTGGGCATTCTATTAACACCACCCATAAACCAGAGAAGAAAATGTGGGAAACTCATTTGTGGGATATAATAAAAACATAGTATGAGACTACCACCCAAAGATGGTAGAAACAAGGAGCAGGAGGATTGGTTCCTGTTTGGAAGCTTGGCACAAGTGGTGGTGGTAAGAGGGAAGCTAGAATAGAGAAAGAAGCATAATAATGAAGATAGTTGGAAACAACTCTCTGGACAAGAACTGAGTGTTGAAAGTAGATAAAAAAGAAACCTTTCACTATCTGTAATTCAAATTATAGAGCCCAAAAGGAAAGAGAGAGAAAGATTAATAGAGTGAGAGAGAAAGAGAGAGAGAGAAAGATAAAGAAAAGTGCCTGCCATAGATGCAGTCTGTGGGAATGGGGGGTGGGAGGAAAACTGGGGTCATTGGTGGTGGGAAACGTACACTGGTGAAGGGACAGGTGATGGAACATTGTATGATTGAACCCCAGCCATGAACAACTTTGTAATTTTGTATCTTATCATGATTCAATTAAAAATAAATAATTTTAAATGAGTGGATCTAGAGAGGGAAATGGAAGCTATGAATTCAATGTTTGTGAAGCATGGGATGAGATCAGCCCATAAAGAGGTGATGGATAAGTTTTGTGAGAAACACCTAGAGGCAGGTACTAATCTTTAGAGACAGAATGCATTCAGGAGACGGAAAAAGATGTGTTTGCGTCTGGGATTCACCTCTTACTAAATGTGTAAACTCAGATACACTTCTTATTTCATTTTCCTCATTTGTAAAGTACAGGATAATAATACTATCTATTCCTGAGAATTGTTGTAGTTATAAATAAAATAGAAGAAAATATTTAGAATGGTTTTAATTCAAAGAAGTCAGTAATAAATGTCTGCTGTTATTACCTATTATTCACATGGAAATGCCAAACCAGCAGGTGAATATTTGACCTTTGAACAACATGGTTTGAACTACAGAAATCTATATACACAAGCATTTTCTTGCAACTATATGGAAAATTATGTATTGATAAATATAATGCATGGATTTTCTCTTTTTTGTGATTTTCTTAATATTTTAAATGGTCCAAAAGGGCTGAACCAGTTGGCATTCCCACCAGCAGTGTAGAAGTGTCCCTTTCTCTCCACATGGATGATTCTCAAAAAATTAGGAATTGAGCTCCCATTCGACCCGCAATATCACTGCTGGGAATATATCCTAGAGAAGCAAAAAAGTATAGTAGAAATGACATCTGCACTTATATGTTCATCGCAGCACTATTTACAATAGCCAGCATCTGGAAAAAACCGGAGTGCCTGAGAACAGATGACTGGTTGAAGAAACTTTGGTACATCTATACAATGGAATACTATGCAGCTGTTAGAAAAAATGAGGTCATGAACTTTGCATATAAGTGGATCAGCATGGAAAGTATCATGCTAAGTGAAATGAGTCAGAAAGAGAGAGACAGACATAGAAAGATTGCACTCATCTGTGGAATATAGAATAACAGAGTAGGAGACTAACACCCAAGAATAGTAGAAATAAGTACCAGGAGGTTAACTCCATGGCTTGGAAGCTGGCCTCACATTATGGGAAGAGGGCAGCTCAGATAGAGAAGGGAACACCAAGGAAAATGTGGTTGGAGGCCACTCGGGGGAAGGGTGATGCGTGCTGAATGTAGACTAGAAACTGAATACAATGGCCATTCAACACCCCTATTGCAAACCACAACACCTAATTAGAGAGAGAGAACAAAAGGGAATACCCTGCCACAGTGGCAGGGTGGGGTGGGGGGAGCTGGGATTGGAGGATGGGAGGGAAGCTGGGTTTATTGGTGGTGGAGAATGGGCACTGGTGAATGGTTGGGTTCTCGAACATTGTATGAGGGAAACATGAGCAATAAATGTATAAATCTATAACTGTACCCTCACGGTGATTCACTAAAAAATAAATTAATTAAAAAATGAAAAAAAATTTAAAAAAGAAGCTAGCATCAGGCTGGAGTGATAGAACAGCTGGTAGGGCGTTTGCCTTGCACATGGCCAATCTGGGTTCGATTCCCAGCATCTCATATAGTCCCCTGAGCACCACCAGAAGTAATTCCTGAGTGCAGAACCAGGAGTAACCCCTGTGCATCGCCAGGGGTGACCCAAAAAGCAAAAAATAAAAATTAAAAAAAATATTTTAAATGATCTAGCTGATTTTAAGAATATAAGTTAAGAATATAGTTAAAAATAATGCACTGTAGCACTGTAGTACTGTTATTGTGTTGTTCATTGATTTGCTCAAGCAGGCACCAGTATTGTCTCCATAGTGAGACTTGTTGCTATTGTATTTTTTTGGCATATTGAATACACCATGGGTAGCTTGTCAGGCTCTGCTGTGCAAGCAGGATACTCTCGGTAGCTTGCCGGGCTCTCCAAGAGGTAAAAATACATAATAGAGCATAAAATGTGTTAATAGTCTGTTATATTATTGATAAGGTACTTGGTCAATTGCAAACTCTCAGTAAAGCTTAGGGAAGTCAAGGATGACATGTGGGTTTATATTTTTAAAAATTTATTTTAATGTTAAAAGCTAGCTCCCAGAAACGCATGGCCACAAAGTGGCCGCGCGATATCTTGTAACCTACTTCTCCCTCTGGGAGAAACTAGCAAGCTACTGAGAGTTTCCTGCCCACATGGGACAGCCTTGCAAGCTTCCCACGATGTATTCATATGCTAAAGCCAGTAACAAGCTGGATCTCATTACCCTGACCCCGAAAGAGCCTCCAATGCGGCATCGTTGGGAAGGCCAAGTAGAGAGAGGCTTCTAAAATCTCAGGGATAGGATGAATGGAGAGGTTACTGAGCCCGCTCGAGAAATTGATGATCAACGGGATTTTGTGATTCATGTGATTCGTGATTTTAATGTTGTTTTTAAGCCATAATGATTTACAGAAGGGTTGATATTAATGCTTTTGATGTACAAAATTGCTGTACCACCACTACCACCAAACTGCCTAAAACCCTTGCCCACTCTTCTGTGATCTTCTTGCTTGCCTCATCTCTGCCCTCCCTGCTCTCCCTCCTTGGCAATCTCAGTTCCGTTCTCTGAGTTCAAGGGTTTGTTTTTTTTGGATACCGTCTATTCTCTTGCTTTGTTTCTTTGTACACCACATATCTGATATCGTCCAGAATTTGTATTTCTTCTCTGACTTATTTCACTTAACATGACATCCTTCAGTTCCATCTGTGTTGTAACAAAAGTCAAGGCTTCATCTTGGCTCATATATGAGCAGCATTTGTGTGTGTGTGTATGTGTGTGTGTGTGTGTGTGTGTGTGTGACAATCTCTTTATTTACTCATCTCATCTGGACATGGGTTGTTTCCAGAATATGCTACTGTGAATAATGCTGAAAGATCATAGATTTTCATACATGTTGTTTAATTAATGCATTTATGCTTTTAGGGGAGAGTCTAGTCATGGAGTCTGTTTTCCATTTTGAGAAGTCTCCATACTATTTTCCACAGAGTCTTAATCAGCCAACAAGCTTAATAGTGAAAGAGGATTCCTTTTTTATTTTATTACTGCCAGCACTGGTTGTTTCCATTATTATTATTTTTAAAATATAGGCTATTCTTACTATTGTGAAGTGGTAGTTCATTGCCATTTTGATTTCTCTCATAATAGGTGATAATTAACACTATCATCTATGTGTGTCTTCTCTAAGGAAGTGTCTGTTCTTGTCTCCTCATTTATTCTTATTTCTAGGGTAGCATTTTATAATAGACATGTAATTCCAGCCTCATATATAATTAAACATTTTTAGTTCTAAAGCAAACAAAATGGATGATGATGTAGGCTCAGCTATAGAGCACATGTCTTACATGCATATGTAATGCTATGGGTTTGATCCCTGGAACTTCTTTTAAAAAAGAAAAATAGAAAATAAAACCCATGACATTAAAATAATGAATAAGAAAAGTTAAGATTTAATTTTGATAATGTATTTTGTTTAAACATTTATATATATGTTACCTTAAATATATTTTAAAATATTAGGCAAAACAACTAAAATATTTTTCCATTTTTGGGAGTGAAGCAGCACAATATACTATGGATACACAATGGATAGGTCACTTTTTATGTGGCCTTTTATGTGGTCACTGAGGCTCGATACCTAACACTTCATTAGTTCCCTCTAGCCTACCATGAGAGATTTCTGAGCTCACAGCCAGGAATAAGCCTTGAGCACAGCCAGGTATGGTCCCAAACCCTTGAAGTAATAAATAAATAAATAAAGGTTTTAAAAATTAATTTTTCCTTCTTATACCAAATATTTGAAAATTTGAATCTATTTCCTATTTATAGGACAACTCCATTTGAAGTAGTACATTTTAAATGTTCAGTACATTTTAAATATCCTGTGGGGAATGTCTCCAGACTAAAAACTAAGCCGCGGCCCCATGCCCGCCCAGGACGGGAAAGGTATTTCTCTCTCCCGCCTCTTCCTTGCCGGAGGTGAAGGGCGTGGTGACCACCATATTATGACTACCACAGATGGGGTTTACAAGCTTACAATGATGCAATATCTAGAAGAAATCTCCCTGGACTTAGTTGCTAAAGTACAGAAATCCAAAACCAACTTCATATCTCTTCACAACAGGTCTGACTCTAGTGGGGTACTCCTAAAAATAATAGTGAGGTTTGTGTTGAAATATTGAATGTAACCAAAGTAAATAGAAAGTAAAGTGAAATTTATCAGTAACAAGGCGGGGGGTAGGGTACGGGTCGGGGGGGGGGGCCCGGGATGGGAGGTATACTTTTTTTTTTTATGGTGGTGGGATATGGGCACTGGTGAAGGGATGGTTGTTTCAGCATTGTATAACTGAGACTTAAGCCTGAAAGCATTGTAATTTTCCACATGGTGATTCAATAAAATAAAATTCTTAAATAAATAAATAAATCAATAGATAAATAAATATCCTGTGGGGCCGGGGAGATAAAACAAAGAGCTGAGTATGTGCTCTACATGCTGGGGTCTTGGGTTTATCCCCATAACTGCATGGTCTCCTGAGAACTGCTAGAGTGAAACTCAAGCCATCAAACCAACCACCAGTCAAAGAAAATTGTCCCATATTCCAATAACTACTAGGTTATACAGTTATTATCTAGAATTAGAAAATCAGAGACATCAGCAGCTGCTAGTTCTGTAAGAAGGGTTTATAAAATGCTCATGGAATTTGGCCAATTGAAGGTTTGTGGGAAGGAATTATTTTTATGAGAAAAACACTAGTCACAGGATGGATAAAACTGAATTTTTTAATTCTGCTAGAGGAAGAAGTGAGGTCATTTAAGTGTTTAAAAATTATTAGGGAAGCAGGATGGAGTAGAGCCTTTGCATAGATGAGGCCTTTGGTCTGATGCCTATATATGAACAAAAATAAAATCATTATTAGGGAGGAATTGTACATGTGGAACTACATCTTCATGACCTTATCTGCTCAAAAGTATCAAGTTTTTTGGAGATGCACTCCTAGTGCTGCTTATGGACAGCAGGGCTACATCTAAAAGTGCTGAGGGGACACATATGGTAATAGGTACTGTTACCAGACCCTTGCACATGGAGGCATGTGCTCTATTACTTGAGTTACATTCCTGGCCCCTCAAAAGTGCCATACTTACTCACACACTTGTTCACACCACCATTCCCTTTCTATCTTTTTTATCTCTTCTTTGAAACTTCCATCTCTTCCTTGCTCCTATTGAGGCATTCTTTCTTCTACTTCTTTGTCCTCTATCTTGTCTCATCTACCGCCTTCATACTGTGTCAGAGTCATTATATTAAACCGCCAGGGTCATCATCGTTGGAAGTAATTCAACAATCCAGCAGTTTATTGAGGCCAATGTATGAATCTGTTGTAAATCAATAAAGGAGATCATATTTATTTAGCAATAAAAAAGAACATTTTTTTATTGATACATACTACAATATGGATGAAACTTGAGAAAATATGCTAAGTGAAAAAAGCTAGCCACAAAAGGCCATATACTGCATGCTCTATTTTTGTGAATTGTCCAGAATAGGCAAATATGTAGAGACAGAAAACAGATCCATGTTTGTGGACTTGGGAAGAGGAAAGGACTGTCACTTCTAATAGATATGCAGTGTTATCTTTGGGGGGACACTCATGTGCTGGAACTACATGTTAGTAATACAGAATTCAGCAAACATATGAGAAACTGGTATATGATTAAATGGTATTCTTGAAAAAAGCTGCATTTTCACAACATATGTATTATATCTCAATAAAACTAATATTAAAAAGGAAATATGAAGCTGATATTTTCTTTCATGCCTTCATTCAAATTTAGACTTCCATAAAAATTAGCTCTAGCTCTGAAACAGTGTTAGTTCACTAAACTTTTTATTTTTTGAAGTAAAACATTTTATTTGGAAGGTTTTTGAAGGTGGGAGGGGGAGAGAGTGTGTGTGAGAGAGAGTAACATGCTCAAGAGAGAACATGGGCTTCTCCAAGGGTTAAGAGCAGTTCACTAAAATTTGTCTGATTCCCCCACTCTCCCATCCTCCTTGAGATCATACTTAGATTTCTCTATCTTTATTGAGAAGCCTGACTTACTTGATTAGTGAATATGAGTTAAATCTGTGGGTAAGCTTGGTGGCCAAGAGCTACCACCCCACCTCAGCTGATGCTGACGGGCAAATGCAAACGAAGGAACAGGAATGAAGCAATAGGAAAACGAAGGAACAGGGGAAGGAATGGGGCCAAAGGCTTTTTTGTAATAATAACCCTTCATTTATTTTCACAGCATTAGTTATATACAAATCTCGTGAAGTGTGGGGGTACATATAGGTGGGGCTTAACATTATCATAACAATACACAGATGTAAAGCCCTTCCTTCAGGGGAAGTTCTTCTAGTACATTAACTCAAGGACAAAATTTCATCTGGGGGTTCTTTACTCTGGACTACTAGGAGATCCACTCAAGGATGGGGTTCCATCTGAAGGCCATATTGCTTTCTCTCTTCCTTAGCTAATAATTCATTTATTTGTAGTCATTTTGTATGAACACAGTAAGAGATATATTAAGCTTAAAGGGTGGTTCTATCCCCTGTTCATGGATAGGGAGGATTAACATTATCAAGACGGCAATACTGCCCAAAGCACTATACAAATTTAATGCGGTCCCTATCAGGATACCCATGACATTTTTCAAAGAAATAGACAAAACACTCCTGAAATTTATATGGAACAGTAAACCCCCACGAATAGCTAAAGCAATCCTTGAGAAAAGAAGATGGGTGGCATCACTTCAAACTGTACTACAAAGCAGTAGTAATTAAAACAGCATGGTATTGGGCTACAAACAGAACCACAGACCAATGGAAAAAAGTTGAATATTCTGTCACAGACTCCCAAATATGTCACTGTCACTGTCATCCCGTTGCTCATCTATTTGCTTGAGCAGTCACCAATAACATCTCTCTTTGTGAGACTTATTGTTACTGTTTTTGGCATATCTAATACTTCATGGGTAGCTTGCCATGCTCTGCTGTGAGGGCAGCATACTCTTTGTCGCTTGCCAGGCTCTCCAAGAGGGGCGAAGGAATCAAACACCGGTCGGCCATGTGAAAGTCGAATGCCCTACCGCTGTGCTATCGCTCCCGCTTACTCCCAAACATATGACTATTTAAAAGTGGAACAAGGAAAGCCTCTTCAACTAGTGGTGCTGGGAAAACTGGATAGCTACCTGCAAAAAAATGAACTCTGACCTCTGTCTAGTACCAGGTACAAAAGTCAGATCAAAGTGGATTAAAGACCTCAATATCAGACATGAATGCATGTACATAAGGTACATAGAGGAAAATGTAGGCAGAACCCTCCATGACATTGAAGCTAAAAGCATCTTTAAGGATGAAACACCACTGACCATGCAAGTGGAAGCAAACATAAACAAATGGGACTACATCAAACTAAGAAGCTTCTGCACTTCAAAATAAAACAGTGACCAAAATACAGAAAGAGCCCACAGAATGGGAAGGAATATTTACCCAATACCCATCTGATCAGGGATTAATATCCAGGATATACAAGACAGTAGTAGAATTATATAAGAAAAGAACCTTCAACTCCATCAAAAACTGGGGAGAAGAAATGAACAGAAGCTTTCTCAAAAAAGAAATACAAATGGCCAAAAGGCACATGAAAAAATGCTCCACATCGCTAGTCGTCAGGGAGATGCAAGTCAAAACAAGTATGAGATATCATCTCACACCACAGAGACTGGCACACATTCAAAAGAACAAAAGCAACCAGTGCTGGTGTGGATGTGGGGAAAAAGGGACCCTCCTACACTGCTGGTGGGAATGTCGACTGGTTCAGCCCTTTTGGAAAACAGTATGATCACTTCTCAAAAAATTAGAAATTGAGCTCCCATTTTACCCAGCAATACCACTTCTGGGAATATATCCCGGAGAGGCAAAAAAGTATAGTCGAAATGACATCTGCTCTCGAATGTTCATTGCAGCACTGTTTACAATAGCCACAATCTGGAAAAAACCCAAGTGCCCGAGAATGGATGACTGGTTAAAGAAATTTTGGTATATCTACACAACGGAATACTATGCTGCTGTTAGAAAAGATGACGTCATGACCTTTGCATATAAGTGGATCAACATGGAAAGTCTCATGCTAAGTGAAATGAGTCAGAAAGAGAGAGACAGACATAGATAGATTGCACTCATCTGTGGAACATAATAATATAATAACAGAATAGGAGACTAACAGCCAAGAATAGTGGAAATAAGTACCAGGAGGTTGGCTTCAAGTCTTGGGAGCTGGCCCCACATGCTGAAGGAAGGGCAGCTCGCATACAGAAGGGAACATGAGTGCCTGATGGAATTGTGTGTGACTCAGGAGCACTATGATGGGTGCAATTTCAATAAAGCTAAGCTCTTTGCACGACGAGCAAGGACAAACCAATGTTATCCAACAAGAAAATATTATTCTAGTCCATCAACACTTATATTTTAGGCTGCTGAATGAAATACACTCTATTAAGATGCCAGGTATATTTCAATTCATAGCTAAACATTTTAATATAATAATACATTGGTAAATTTTAACAATCAAGGTCATTATGTCAGATACATAGAACAATTTGGATACAAAAATGTAATAGTTGGCCTAAGAAACTTGACCTGTTTTTAAATTTTTTATTTTGATCATTATAATTCTCTTCACACTGCTGCTTCACTACCATTCCTCCTAAGAAGTTTCTCTGTCAAGAAAAAACATAGTATTAAAAAAAAAGTATCTCTATTTGAAAGAACTTCAAGTTGATTTTTAAAATAAAATCTTAAATTTGCCCTCTTTCTCCCACATTGTGTACTCACTAGGAGACTTGGAGCAGAGCATAATTATGTGAAATTCTTTCTTGACATGTCTCTGGAACCTCTATTCCTCTGTTCAGCAACCTTTATCTCAACAACAGAGAACACAATATCATGATTTTTCTACACAACAAATACAACTAGATTCTGAAATGAATGACACCAAACACTGAACAAAATCAGGCATATCTGGAAGCTGTAACCTAAACGGTGAACCTGTTTATAGCTTGCACTAGACTCCTAATTTCTGCTTTAGTCTTCTGAGGCCTCTTGCTAAATCCCTCACTACATTAAAAACACTAACCACACTCTTTACTTATCTGAAAGACTGCAAAACAGTGTGGAATAAAAAAATCTGCTTGGATATCATGTCTTCTTGTACGTACAGCAGCCACAGGCAATGATGGTCAGTAATGACTGAAATATGGCACTAAATACTATCCCCTCCATGTGAATTGAATTAATTGATTTATTAGGTGCAAAATAGCCAGGTGGATTTAAGCTAATTAAGTATTTGATTGCTAATTGCCAACAAGGGGGGATTAAAAAAATGAGCGAGGTGAAAAAGGGATAGATAACGCTTGTAGCACATGCAAAGTGCAAGCTGCCTCCAGCACAGAAAGCCATGATGTAGGAAAGCAGAGGTGGAGGCTATGGTCTTTGAGTGGAAATGAAATGGCCCATATTCTTTGCCATTTCATAAGTATGTGTGGTAGTGTCATCTCATCTTAGCAGATACCTAGAGGAAAATCAGACAAGACACAAAAAAGAAAAAAACATAAAGTTTAGAGAGATGCTTTAAGAAGATAGACATATGAATGTTCAGATAAAGATCTGTTAGGATACCTGTCTTATAGACAAAATGACATGAAATAATATAACATTTCCTTATGAATTTCTGTATCCAGCCATTCAGCTATCCTATACATTCATTTACCCACACATCTAACGTTGCAGTTTCCGACTATTTTTTTATGCTTGTATACATTATTTTTTTGCTTAATACTGTTTTAAAAACCTAGAAATAACTCATTAATATATCCATACTGTAACAAAATTTTCTAAATATTTATTTCGCACTTATGGGTGCTATGCAAGGTACTAAGCATTAATCACCTTTAAGCCTAACAAAACACTACTGATTAAGAAACCAAGGTTTAGTAATTTACCCAAGACCTTGAAAGTGTAAGTGATAGAACTGGCATTCAGAGTCAGGCAGTTTATCTTTAGTGCTCTCATACTTAATTATTTCCCGGCACAGATTTTCAATAAATATTTTTAATTGGCTATATGGTTTTGGTTGGCAATCATTCATGTTATTACTCCTTTAACTTTGGACATCTAGGACATCTTTGGACAATAAGGAGCTTGTTTCTCTTGCTCCTCCTCCTTATTTCCCTGCCCCTTCTCCTTTTTCTTTCTATTAAGCAAATATTTCTTTAGTGAGAATGCTCACATTATCAATATATTCACATCTCTGATTATTTCTTTTTTTTAGTTCACAAGTTTATTATGAAAAACACTGCAGTGCTCTTGTGCAGTAACATCATCTTACGGGTTGGGGGTAGGGAGTGGGAAATAGTTCTGTTCAACTCACCAGGTAGTGACAATAACAAAGAACAACATGTGGCTGAGATTTAAGAAGGGAAATAAACAGAACACAGACAAATCATACAACCAAATTAAATGGTATCCTTGAAAATAAACAAAACAATTTCAAAACTCACAAGTAGAGGGTAGGCCTTGGTACTTATTTTTAAAAACGTTCATTAAGCTCCAGTGATGGTTGCTGCTATCCTTATCTACAGTCATGCTGAGTAAAGCTACAGCTAAATGGAAGTTAAATTGTATTCACGAGGTGTTAATGTTTTCATCTTATGTGCAGTCTCTCAGAGAAAGCAAAAGTAACTACAAATAGTGCTATGCCAGAAACTGGTTTATTTTTTTTTTTATTTTTTTTTTAATAATTTTATTGAATCACCATGTGGAGGGTTACATAGTTCTCAGGATTATGTCGGTTATACAATTCTCAAACACCCTTCCCTTCACCAGTGCCCATCTCCCATCACCAACCCCCCCAGTATACCTGCCACCCCCTCCCACCTCCCCAGTCCCCACCCTTGTACATGATAAGTTCCACTTCGTTTATGCCTTATCTCGATTACATTCCATGTTTCAACACACAACTCACTACCATTGTTGGGGTTTCCCCCAAAAAAGGAAAGCAGTCCTATTGCCAAGGAGGCATTTGATAGTTCTCCACTGCTAAGAATATAGAGATATTAAGTCCCGCTGTTTGTTACATAACTTTTCTTTTTCCCCCTTGCCCCGCGCCACCGAGTTCACGCCTGTTTGGTAATCGCCACGCTGCCTGACAAGGGAAAAAAAAACCGAAAAGGATGGTTATTTCCCGTCATCGGCAGGCGTGGGGCTCTGGCTTAGTTGATAGACTAGTAGAGTTTCTGCAAGCAGTTTCTGGAACCGAAGGGCTTGCGCTGGTATCGGCTCCGGCTCGAGATTCCACCAGCGTCCCACTGTTCCATGTACATAATTTTTCCCCTTATATCCCATTCCCACGCCACCAGGTCTGTTTGCTTAATGGACATCACACTATGTTTGACACCACGCCGCGTTTCTTCCCGAGAAAGAAGGATATTTCTTCTCAGCCGGCGTGGGGATATAGCTTAGTTCAGTCTAGAGAGATGGCTACCACTTTGATTGCCTTCAATATTTCAGCAACAGACTTACTATTCTTGTTAGGATCTCCCACAAAAGTCCGACCCATTAAAAAGGGACATATTACATATTGCTGATGCTAAGATGACATTAGGTCGCGGCCGCGCGGTTTTGGGTTTCTGTATAAAGTCCAGGAAAAGTACAACCAGAAATATCACTACAAACTTTTACCCTTTTATGGTGCTCATAAGATGAAGAAGCCTAGAGAGAGGCTCGGCGTCTCCATTTTGCGCTCAGGAAAACCTCGGATCCTGCGCTGTGCTCAGGGGGGAGGTGTGGAGAGAGAGAGAGGTTAAAAGAATTGGGGGATGCCCGGCTCCCACTGTTTCAGCGCACCGTGGGGTCTCTGGTCCCATGCCGGAATTAGTTCAGTGGGCTGTTTGGAGTCCAAGAGCGCTTCCTTGGGCTCTTCCATCATGCTCGCTCCGCAGCAGGGTCCAAAGGGAAGCACACGTGGGGGAGGTGGGTTTAAGTATCTATCTGCTGTGGGCGGGGGTCGCCGCCCCCGCCCCCTGGGGCCTCCCGCAAGCGCGCGCGCCTCCCGTTTCAGCTGGGTCGCCGTCACCATTCAGAAACTGGTTTATTGACCAAAAATGTAGCTTCAGCAAGCAATGAACTGGTTCATTCTAAAGTGGTCATGGCTGTTGATGACAAGAGGCTTTGTATTATTATATGGCACATCTTTTGGTTTGTGTGAAAACAAGTTTTTTGAATGTTAACTATTCTCTGACACTTTGGAGTTACTGTTGCTTTTCCCATTTCCATTAGGTCAATATATGGTTCATGGCAATACTGTACAAGTTTAAAATTTCACTACAGGAAGTAGTCTGGGGAAGCTGAGTAACATGTGGCTCGCCTCTGCGAGGAGCTGGGTCAAACTGCAAGAAAGAGTATTTTATCATTATTTTTTCCTATTAATGAATCACCGTGGGGGTATAGATACAGGTTTATATATTCTCGTGCTTTTGTTTCAGTCATATACAGCTTGAGTATCTATCCCTCCACCAGTGCCTGTCCTCTGTTGACGACCCCATCATCCCTCCCACCCATTCACACTCCATTCCCCTCCCCACCCCGCCTCTTTGGCAGAGCATTCCCCTCTCTTCCCTCTCTCCCTTTGGGCATTGTGGTTAGTAATGGAGGTCTTGGATGGCCAATGTGTTCGGCCTATAGTCTGCTCTGAGCACGCCTCTCCCATCCCACATGGGTCCTCCCACCACATTTTTGCTTGGTATTCCCTTCTCTATCTGAACTGCCCTAAGAAAGAGTATTTTAGAGTATCATCAAGTTCCATGATTGCAGCTTGGTTACCACAACGATCACAATAGTTTGGAGCACTGAAAATCGTTACTACGTTCTGGTCATGGCACCAGTTATATCCCTCCATCACCAGCTGGTGGGCTCTAGACACCAATGTGAGGACATTGGCATGATTGAATGTCTCAGAAATATCTTGCCCGAAGGTGTCAGCTCCCTGGGGAGATATACCCAACCACCACGGTCATCTGGATCTGACCACAGCGAGTCACACATGGGACCTTCATGGGGAACTTCTTGTATGTGCTCAAGTGCTCTGATGTAATCCAGTGTATCTGTAGATGGTGAGAGGCCACCAAGTAGACAGAAGATCTGCCTATCCACCAAGGCAGTGAGAGGAAGGTAGTCAAAAAGATCTATGAAGTATTTCCAAACATTTGCATTTCCGTATTTCCTTAAGCACTCATCACAGAAACCATATACTTGTGTGATCTGTCTGCTCTCATGATTTCCTCAAAGAATAGTAATGCATTCATGGTAACGAACCTTAAGAGCTCCAAGTAGAGTAACTGTTTCAACTGAGTAATATCCTCTGTCAACATAATCTCCCATAAACAAGTAATTTGTTTCTGGTGATTTGCTACCAATCCTAAACAATTCCATGAGATCATGAAATTGCCCGTGCACATCTTCACAGATGGTAACTGGACATCGAACCTCTTGCACGTTGGATTCTTTTGTCAGGATTTCTTTAGCCAGGCTCTGCCGTGCAGTGTGGGCGGGATACTGTCGGTAGCTTGCCGGGCTCTCCTAGAGGGACGGAGGAAGGCAAACGCCCCACCTGCTTCTCGCAGAGGCTCTTGACCTGGGACTCGGACAGCTGCTTGCACTCGTACAGCTTCTTGATCCACTGGTCGAGCTCTTTGGTGAACACCTTCTCGTCTATGGTGGCACCCGCCCCATCCGGCTGCCACTCTGCGCTACTCCCATGCCACCGCCCGCACCCGGGCCATACGCACACACCACCGCTGGCTCCTTGGGTGGGTGTGTATGTGTGCAGTGGTGGTGGGGCAGGGTGGGATGGTCCCTCGGTGTTGACTGCAGGCGGCTGCTCCTGGCAAGGCTCAACCACCGGCCACTGCCCTCCTTCTTCGCTTGCTCTTTGCCCCAGAGCTCGGCTCTCTGTCTCTGATTGTTTCTTGACCCATTTGTATATCTCTTTTGGAAAGATGTTGTTTTAAACACATTGCCTACTTTAAAATTGATGTCTTTTTAAAATCCATTTAATTGTAAAAGGTTTTACATTGGTTTCCAAACAAGTTTGATAATCCATGGCTATCTGTTATTTATTAAACTTGTTTTTTTTTGTTTTGGTTTGTTTGGGGGCCACACCCAATGAAGCTACAGCTTCTCCTGGCTCTGTGCTCAGGGATCAATCCTGGTGGGCCCTGTAAGCCATATGATGTAATGAAGATCACACCAGGATCTGCAGTATGTGAGGAAAACACCTTACCAGCTGTACTGTCTCTTGGGCCTTATCCAGTCACTTTTGGTACAGTATCTTTTTGAAGTATTACCAAGAATTAGAATTTTATATCTTTGATCTATTTTTAGCTAATTTTCATGAATATTTTGCAATACCTCACTTTTTATGTATAGCTATCTGTAGGATAACATTGGTTCACTTTTTTATTTTATTTTTTTATTTATTTTATTTATTTATTTTTTTTGCTTTTTGGGTCACACCTGGCGATGCACAGGGGTTACTCCTGGCTCTGCACTCAGGAATTACCCCTGGCCGTGCTCAGGGGACCATATGGGATGCTGGGATTTGAACCCGGGTCGGCCGCGTGCAAGGCAAACGCCCTACCCGCTGTGCTATCTCTCCAGCCCCAACATTGGTTCACTTTTTATGTATAGCTATCTGTAGGATAACATCCTTGTCATAGGGAGCCTAGGTTTATTGGGTTATTTCTATCACAGTGCTCTCGTTCCTCTGTGCTTATTTGTAACGTCTCTCTTTGTGCTCTGCTCTGATTCCCCAACTGGTCAATCACCTTTATCTCCAAATCAGACTCTGTTGCAAATTTTGCTTTTCTCTTCTCCTTAAATCCTTTGCATAGTTAATTCAGAGTAATGTCCTTTTTGTATAGACACAAGAGGATAGTAAATGCTATGCTTTTGTAACTTGGGAGTTAATTGACTCAAAAAAATATTCACTCCTGGGCATCTGTTCTCATGACTTAAGCCTCAGTTGCCCTTAGTTCCTAGCACCCCAAAAGCAGGGTCCCAAAGAGGGACTGGATGGACCCAGGACAAGCTGTGAGCTACCCTGGCATCGAAATAGGCCAGGTCAAAGAGCCATAATACTTAACTATAGGTTAAGAGCATGGTCATGGACAAATTATGTCATGATCAAAAAAGTGTGTCCATATAAAATAACTAATATTAAGAAGTAGAATTAAGATGTTAATGAAGTTATTGGACTAAGGATACGAGAAAAACACTCTACGTGATTTTGCTTTTGAGCCTGATCAGCGATCAGGAAGGGCTTTGATATGTTTATTGTGCTACTGGACCTGGATGTGGTTGCTAACCCCAATGCTGGGAATTGGAGAGAGACTAGAGAGGAGAGACCAAGGAGGCAAGTTGGAGCTCGGAGAGGAGCTCGGGAGACAGGAGACAGGAAAGAGGAATGAAGGACTTAGTCAGATTGGAACAGGCACATGGGGAGAATGGAATAAATGGCAACTGATCACCAACGAGCCTGGCCCTCGTTTCCGCCTTTGTTGGCCCATGGCAGAGGGCATCTGGGGTAGGAAGTGGTGTGAGACCATCAAACACAGGTGCCAAGAGAGAGCTGCGGGATTCCTAGTCACCTGGTGATTATACAACTATCAAGTTGTCTCAGCATCATTTATTAAAGATTCTTCCTCCCTTATTGAATAGTCTAATATGAATTGATTGTGAACTCATAGATTAATTTCTGGACCATCCATTCTGTTCCATTGATCTATATGTTTTTTTTTCTACCAGTAGTATAATGTCTTGGTTAATTTTGCTTTGTAGTAGGTTCTAAAATTAGAAAAAGGTGTGATTCTTTCTATGACTTTCCTTTGTTTGGGGACTTGGCTTACAGGATACATTCAGCAGTGCTCAGGTTCAACTCTAGCAGGACTGTAGTGCCAGGGATGAACCTGGGTTGGCTTCATGCAAGTAAGCACCTTATCCACTGTACGATCTCTCTAGCTTTCTTTTCTTTTTCAAGATTGTAGCAGTTTTGGTTCCTTACATTTTCATTTGACTTTCAGGATTAGCTTGTCAATTGTTACATGAAGACACTATTGTGATAAATACTATGTTGAATATATAAATTAACTAGGTGAATATTTTTATTTTAACAATAATAAGTATCCTAATGAATATGACTTTATTCTATTTAGTAGGTCATCTATTTCTTCAAAAATATTTTATAATTATTAAAGCTTTGCAATTTTTTGCTCAAATTTATTTCTAAAGTATTTAATTTTTTTCTTTATTTGTATTGTTTTGGGGCTACTCCTAAAAGTGTTTTGGGGGGTATACCTGGCATGGTGCTTGGGGGTCACTCCCAGTAGTGCTAGGTGGATCATGCAGTATAATACATCAAACCCAGGCCTCCTATAACAAAGAAGTACTCTAGCAATTTGAGCTATCTTCCTATGCTCTAAGTATTTTAATCTTTCCAATGCTAATATAGATGAAATTGCTTTCTTAAGTTCACTTTTGAATTGTTAATTGTAAATGTACAGAAAATGCAACTGAGTTTTGTATATATGTTGTTACATATATTAAGCATGCTTAACTGTTAAGCATTAGTTAAGTATTAATAAAACATTAGTTCTAACATTTTTTTAAGATTCCTTTGGATTTTCTATATATATTAGTTTATTCCATCTGTTAATAGAGAGTTTTATTTTTCCTTTCTTGTCTGCATGTGTTTTATTTCATTTTCTTGTGAATAAAAGTGGCAAAAATTGACATTATTCCATTGTTCTCAGTGCAAGGAGGAAAGTAGCCAGTCTTTTACCACTTAATATGAAGTTAGTAGATGCCCTTTGTCTTGCTGAGTAAGTTTCTTTCTTATTCTAGGTTTTTGTTTTGTTTTGTTTTGTTTTGAGAGCCACACCTAGGTGTGCAGGTACTATGTTCTACTCTGTCTGGGAGACCATGCAGTGCCCAGAGCTTGAACCAGAGTGTTTTAGTAATTTATTATGCAATATTCGAAGTTGGAGGAAAAAGAAGAATCAAGATCTTCTTATTTTCCCGTAAAGGACTATTATGAGAGGACATGGAGATAACCCAGAGACCTGCAGTGCCTATCTTGCTTGCAGAAGTCTGCGTTTGATCTCAGCTATGTAACACCCAGCAGTGATGTTTCACCCCGATGGTCCTGAGCACTTCTAGGATTACTCCAAGTGCCCCGTCACTGCTGGCTGAAGCAGAATCGTATGTCCAGACTCCAGCAGTGAAACTTCAGGTCCCCCAAGCTGAGATCACAATGCACTCATACACCCACCCCTCATAAAAGAAAAGAGAAAAGAAATGTTATGTGATTACTGATTACTAAAAGATTATTTCTTGAAAATGGTGACTTCTCTTGGTATTTGATAATCAATTTGATACAGACAAAATTATGCTATTTGGCACAAAACTGGCTTAGGTGATTTGGGGAAATTGAAAGACTGAGCAGTAATAATACATTTAACTGTAGTGCAACTATAAGTAGCACTTATTTCCATAACATTTAATGATTATGAATGATAGCATTAATTATCTGTCAAATAATTCTTTGAGATCTTTTTAGTGTAGTATACAGCTCAACTGCAAATGTGCGTATATGTATTACAGTTTTGACCATGAAAAAGTTACAGCAGAAAAAAAAGTGTCTGATTATGTACTTTAAAATTAGTCCCACTCTTATAATTTTCATTATTTTTTTGTTATGACAAAATTGTCATGAGGTCAATTAGCTATTGGTGAACATGCCTATGATAAAGAGCTTGCAGTGAATCTACTGCCATGTAGTCTCATTCTCCTCTGCATGTACTTTCTGCTTAGAGGGAATCTCCTCCTCTTCACTAAAAGTTCATTACCCCACTCTCCACTTAAGCAAAGATCCGTTTTATATCTGCAAGAATCAGGTCAATGTTTCCTTCTCTGGTTCTTGTTTCTTATAATAGTAGAAAAAAACAACTCATAATAATGTCAGACATATTCCATACAGGTTGATCCCAGACAAGGTTTAGACAACCAGTTAAACATATTCTTTAATCACTTTGGCTGTAGAAGCTTATATTACTTAAAATGGCATTCCAAGCACTAGTCATTATAAGTCTTGGTTCATTACATTTGAGTATCTTATTTTCCTTCTTCTCTTTTATTACCTTTCACTTTGGTCATTGTTTATAGCCCTGCTGGGCTCCCTTGTTTCTTTATTTAAGAGTTCACTGGGATAGTATCTGATCTTATCTTTCGTGTCACCACCTTCCCACCTCTACAAGTTGATTAATATTCATGGTGACATTATTTCCAACTCTCTTGTGAGTGAATTTTCATCCCACTTACAGCAAAATACTGCAATGAATTATACACAAAACCTTGCTGGTTGAAGTGGTAGAAAAGGTTAAATTCTAGGTTTGTATTTTTTTTCTCATGCCTCGTTTCTCCCATTTCATTTCTGTGAGTGTGTATGTATCTTACAGTCCCCTAACTTTGATAGAAAACCTCGGGGATTGTTGATAAAAACAACAGCTTTCTCTCTTAAACTTTATTATATATCCATTTTAGGTGGTGAAGGTAAAATGATCTTGTTTTCATTTTTGAATATAGTATTTCTTAATCCCTTAGTATTTCTTTCATATTTACTGAAGAGTTAATGTGGAAATGTAGTCTGAATCTTTGTATCATGCAAAGGTCGCAAGTATGTTATAGACATGCTTGGAGTATGTATACTTCCCTTCTCTTAACTGAGTTGTTTTGCTTGGAAGTAAGAGAAACAAACTGCTGAAGTAGTAAAAAGAATTTATTGAAAAGATGTGGGAGTATTATTAAAGAACCGAAAAACAGCTGGGCTGTGCAGGCATTAAATGCAGAACCTGGAGAGTCACCAGACATTCCCTCAAGCCTGCAGCCCCGTCCTCCTAGCTTGCTTGTTCCTTAGGTCAGCTGCCTCTGGTTTTTGGGAAACATGATAGGAGAGAAATTGAGGTTTGGGGTCCTTCTGTGAGGGAAATGGATGCACTAGTGATGGGTGTGGTGTTGGAATTATGTCCATGAGAAACCATTATTAATAGTATTGTAGCACTGTAGTACTGTCGTCCCGTTGTTCATTGATTTGCCCAAGCGGGCACCAGGAATGTCTTCATTGTGAGACTTGTTGTTACTGTTTTTGGCATATCGGGTATGCCACTGGTAGCCTGCCTGGCTCTGCCGTGTGGGCGGGATACTCTCGGTAGCTTGCCAGGCTCTCTGAGAGGGACTGAGGAATTGAGCCCAGGTCAACCATGTGCAAGGCAAACACCCTACCCGCTGTGAACAACAACAACAAATTAATTAAAAATAGAAAAAAAATACAGAAAATGTAACTCTCCTTGAGAATTAAGTTAATATTACTGCATATATTGATTTGAGTTATACTCAATTTGAGTATATATTGATTGAATAAAATCTGATATTTTAAAAAGAAAAAAAATGGAAAAAGAAGTGACTCACCCCAAAGCCCTTGTACTTGCTCCCTTTCTTATTTCTATACCCAGATCTCTGTGAAAATTTTTACGTTGCTTTAGTTTGGGTCAAGTATCGGACTCAGTCCAGCCACCTATTTACAGTAGTCCACAGCTCTTCAGTGGTGTGGATACGGGGAATAGTTCTTAATAAAAAGGGGTGACCTATGCTAAACACACTACTTCTGGTTTGCTCAGTTTTCCATTTAGGTAAAAATTTTTGAATTACAGAAAGTAGCCATTCATAAGACAATAAGCCATATCTGGTCTCCTTCAGAAATGTGTTTAAGGTCGAGGCTTTAGCAGTATGATGATATTTGTTCTCTTAATTGCTTTTCATCTACCATGTTCACACTTATCCAGATAGCCTCTTGGGCTTATCCTTTCATGCATTTATATTCCCTTTGCTGATATAAGGGAAATCATAAATCATTTGCAAAATTTTCTGATCCATTCACTCCTGGATAAAGATAAGTAGAAGGAATGGAACTACCCTAGTGAGATTCGGTTTCATGCTCTTCAAAGTTGATGTGGGTATTATTTCTCCATAAGCATTCTTAATGTTCTCAATAATACCAGCTGTTGTGATTTTCTTACTAACACGGTCTTTAGTGAATTGCACTCTCTGACTTGTTATAGCACATCTGTGTGACAATGGAAAAATTTTCATAACCATGAAATTAAGTTTGAACTTTGATATAATGTTTCTGAAGGCATGTTGATTTAGAGTCTGGTGAAAGTAAAAGCCTGTGCCTCATGTAATATGTTGCAAGAACAACGTTTTTTGTTCATTTACTTATTAAACTTTTACTGTGGAATTAAAATGTACATTGCAACGCATGAGGCAAGAAGGAGCAGAGAACTCTACAAGCTTCTTGAACATTTAAAAAGAAAAAAACTAAGAATTTGGAAGCTAGATCACTGGAAATATAGATCAATGGTAGAGCACATGTCCCATGTGTGAGACCCTGGGTTCGATTCCTGGCATCTCCTACAAAGTAAGTGTTTGGAGGATATAAGGTATGCTATGGAGGTTAAGACTTTCTAAGAAGGTGGGGTCCAGAGAGTTGTAGTTGATAAAATGAATCATTTTCTGTACTTTATTTTTGTTTTTTGAGGGCTGGAGCAATAGCACAGTGAGTAGGGCATTTGCCTTGCACGCGGCAGACCAGGCTTTAGTTCCTCTGTCCCTCTCGGGGAGCCCGGCAAGCTACCGAGAGTATCCTGCCCGCACAGCAGAGCCTGGTAAGCTACCCATGGCGTATTTGATATGCCAAAAACAGTAACAACAAATCTCACAATGGAGACGTTACTGGTGCCTGCTCGAGCAAATTGATGAACAACCCGATGACAGTGCTACATGACAATGACAGTGCTACAGCTAATTTAAAAAATGGGACCTAACCCCCAGAGGTCACTCCTGTCTGTGCAGTACTGCTTAGTCTCTGTAGTACATGGAGACCATCCAGAACCAAACCTGGTGGTCCTCAGGGACCATGCCAGTACCAGATATAAAATTCAAGGCCTTGTCCTATGCTGGGCATATGCTCTACAAACTGAACTATCTCCCAGGTTTGTAGAGCAGCTAAATGAAGTATGCCAGTAAATGTATTTTTACTTTTCACTTTTCCAATGCTTTGGTTATTGCTCTATTAAACAGTCTTCTTTAGTATTTTTGAGCACTAATTATTTTTATTTTATTTACCTATAAATAATTTTATTGGTTACCTATTCATGGAAATAGGGTGCAAATAGTCTTACCCTCATTATTTCCAAAGCCATAATTAAGAGTACTAATGGAAATTCATACTATTATGTGCATAAATACTAATTCAAATCATAAGTAAAAATAAAAGAATAAAGTTAATATTTATTTAATACTGTTTTATAGAAAAATTATTTAGCTTCTCCAAAATTTTTATAAAAAATGAAACTATTCTTCATTATAGTTTTCAGTGCTTTTTAGCTCATTATCAGTGTTTTCAGTACTATACTTCATACATGTAATAGCTAATCTTACTATTGGTATACAAATGTAAGAATGACACAATTATTTAATTTTACAAGACTCTTTAACTGCCACATGCAACTGCTGTAAATACTGCGCACTTTATTTGTGGTTATCTCTGGTACCATGAAATATAATTCAAAGTGAAGGCAGTGTTTAGATGCTTGGTACTAATGGGAAAGGATGCTTTCTTATGCAACAGTCTGTTAAATTCATGTTGTCTCAGAAGTGTTTGACAGCTCAATTACTTTGCCTTTTTTCTTGAGTATTTTTATCTCTCAAATATCTTTATATTCTGCAGCAGAGTTCTCTAAAATCAGCAATAACACAATCCTCAAAACTTCATGGCACTTGGATGGAAGCACCTTTTGTCTCATAAAGATGCAGAGAAAAAAATTTGGAAGAACTATATCCCTGGACCTAAGGGACATTAGTTCCAAAGGGAATGGGATAGACATTTATGGGTTCAGGTTGGAAGAGTCAATATTGACATGTAAGTCCCCAGTGATTAGAGAATCTCCCATTTCTTGAATATGCATTGTGTGTGTCTCAGCAGACATAGGGAATCCTTCATGGGCATTCTCTTGCTTAAATCTAAGTGCAATCTTGACAGTCCTGCCAAAGAGGAATTCAGGGCTGCTTAAACATTTCCCACTATAACCTAAGCTTAGTAAGTTTCTTAATGCATCATGTCCTGCTCTATCACTCTAGCCCTAGCTTAGAATAGTGTCAAGCACATAGGAGATCTCCAAGAAACAAGGAGCAAACAAACAAGAAACATTTGTTGAATAAGTAGATTTCTTATGAATGATTTATGAACGAATGATTATTGTGGTAGGAATGAATAATGTGTGACTGTTCCAAATACTAACGGAAGGCTTGTAGTATCCATTAAGCTTGCAACATCTTTCGATGCTGTGTGAGTCTTACTGAACTTATAAAAGTAGCTTGATAAATATGTCCTCCAAGGAATTCACTTGTTCACACTACCACAACAAAAAAATAAATCATTAGTATACTCGAGTTTAATTCACTTTTTAAATGTGAAAATTTCTTGCCACCTTAACACTTCTCAGGCTTCACATAGCTGGGAACCATAGTCCGTATGTTATTTTGCATTACGCCAATATATTTAGTGATTCGGGTAGCGTGCTGCAAGAGCCTCGGAAGGGTCTGTCTGAAAGGTGCCACATAAGCGCACCGTGCTCTGCATATGTGAGTGAGGAGCTGCTTGGTTGTTTCCCTGCAGGGACAAGTGTATTGTTTTTAATTGTCTATTTTAGTAGGCCAGAATAAAATAGTCTTCTGTTTTATTTGATTTGCATCCCCTGGTGGGATTTCTCCCTGCCTTCTTTTTACTGCCGTGACAGTTTCCTATTTAGACATTAAGTTTTCTCGACAGCAACTCTTTATCTTCAATGGCAGTGACTGTTTCTCCATCTACTAATACTCACTCCTAGTGGTTCCTGACCTATGGGATCATTTGTAAGAAAGGCTTGTGTTTTGGGAGACTGAGATGAATAAACGAAATTCCATGAAATAGAAAACAAATGAGGAAAAACAAGATCAAGCACAGATTTGATTTAATCAGTTCAATGAATCAGGATTGATTTCTTAAAAATATTCCTAGCAGTGATCCTAGGCATCCAGGATTAACCCTATTTTAACCACAACCAATATCCACTAGGAGAATACTTTGATAAATATAGAAACATGTTAGAATGACATTCTGATCGGATCATTGTTTTCCCAGGAGAAATATTTGGTTGTTGAAGTTTCATACATTGAAATATAATGAAGGCTAAGAGGCAGAAGATGTACATTTTAGTACCAACTATGTCACAGTAAGATTCTACTAACTCTACACTATAAAGGTAGCCTTTGTCAAATTATATAATTTCTTGCCTAAAAATAATCAAGATGGGCCTAAGATCTCTCCCTAATTCTGGTTATATAATTGCTGACAAAGCTTTCTGGCTCCATATATAACTTGCACTTTATTTTTGTATAAGTCTTGCCTTCTGCTATGTTTCACCTTATATATTTGGAAATATTTCTGCTCCTTTTTTGTTTATAGTTTAAGGTGACTCCATTAAACATAGCCTATACAACTGAATATACATAGCCCTGATGGCATATTTTTATCATTAGAACATGGCTAAGAAATGGATAAATATTTTTTTAGAATCCCACTAGTGCCCAGGGCCTGTTCTTAGTGTGGTGCTCAGGGATTGCTCTTGGTGGTATTCTGGGGCCCATGCAGTGTTGCAGATGAAACTTAGGCCTCCCACAAATAAAACATATACTTAAACTCAGGTTGCTGGCCAAATTTAGGTTCAAAAGTAAAAGGAAAACTTTACAAAACTCTTTTGTAGATTAACTTTATTTTCTGCTGCTATCCAGTTGAACTTCGTTGCTCACACAGGATGAACTTGTTTTGGGAAGACAAAACTAGGAAGCCCTAAACTAAATGGTCATTGGGAGTGACCCCTTTCTGCTACACTCTCCTTTATAAACACTCTTTACCTTAGTTCTAGCTTTCTTACAGACAGTTGCCTCTACCCCCACCACACAGACCTAAATCTTCAGGCTAAACTGTATCCCAAGATACTCCAAATAAATAGAATTACAGCAAGTAAGACTGTTTAAAAATTTCCCTAGTACTCTATATTTTTGAACAATTCTAAGCTCATAAAGACGAGGTTTAGTCAGTCAGAGTAGCCAAAGCAATTGGTTTAGGGATGGATACTTGTGTCAAGGAGAGAAAGTCAGTCTCCCCCCTTGGCACTTTTGCTAGAACTTTAAACAAATAGATATGCTGTACTCTTTCTGGGTTACCTGACTTAAGGAGAGTAAACCTAGCATTGATCGTTAGCCATCCCTTCTCTGGAATGGCTAAAGATCAATGCTCAGTCTATGCTAAAGTGGTCAGTGCTTGGTCCCGCCTTGTGTTCAGGGATCCCTAAATGGTAAATGCTTAGAGGATCACAAGTGGAGTCTAACCTGGTCGGCTGCCTGCAAGGGAAATACCCTGCCTCCTGTTTTTTACCTGAGGCCCTAAACTAAGTGTTAAAAATAACTTTTTTTTTTTGTTCAGAAACAGTGGAAAACCAAGTTGACTGTGGGGATTGGCACAGGTTGATTTTATCCAAAATTGCTATCAATTATTATTCCTATAATTGACTCTCTACTTTCATCTGTAGGCTTATCTGTACCATCATTCATTCTTAGTGCTGGTTTACCCTTGATTATAATGGACTACAAATGGTTTTCTTCCTGTTGCAATAATATCTCAGGAGTCTGTTATTTTGTTATTGTCTTAAATGGCCATCCTTCCTTCCTTCCTTCCTTCCTTCCTTCCTTCCCTCCCTCCCTCCCTCCCTCCCTCCCTCCCTCCCTCCCTCCCTCCCTCCTTCCTTCCTTCCTTCCTTCCTTCCTTCCCTCCCTCCCTCCCTCCCTTCCTCCCTCCCTCCCTCCCTCCTTCCTTCCTTCCTTCCTTCCTTCCCTCCCTCCCTCCCTCCCTCCCTCCCTCTCTCCCTCCCTCCCTCCCTCCCTCCCTCCTTCCTTCCTTCCTTCCTTCCTTCCTTCCTTCCTTCCTTCCTTCCTTCCTTCCTTCCTTCCTTCCTTCCTTCCTTCCTTCCCTCCTTCCCTCCTTCCTTTCTTCCTCCTTCCTTTCTTCCTTCCTTCTTCCCTTCCTCCCTTCCTTTTCCCTCTCCTCCCCTTTCCTCTCCTCCCCTATTCAGTTTAGACACACATTTTGCCTTGTATTATATTTTTTGAAGGCTAATAATGTGATAAGGACTGTGAGGGCAAGGAGATCTTATGGTGATCTTCTTATGATAGCTGATTCTGCTTATATTCATTCACTTGCAAATAGACAGTACTCCCCAAACTCAGACTAGGTGAGCTTGTGATTACAAGAAGCAGATCCTTTTCTACAAACACAGTAACTCCTAGGACTTACCTGTTGTCAACCCAACTACTTGTTTCCGTGAACAGACTCTTTTGGATCCTATTGTTCTATGCTCATTCCATAAATCTTCAATACATACTTCTTAAGTTATCAATGGAAATATTTTAAAAGTTCCCTAAGGTGGTGGAGTGAATGGGCAAATTCCATCTTTATTCCTGGACTTTTGTACAGCTGCTTCTGCTTCATTTCACTTCTTCACAATCTGGCTTTCTGCCTTCCTGGCCCTCTGCATTGGCTTCCACAGCATGACTCCTTGGTTCAGCCTTGTTCTTGGATCCTTGGTTTCAGCCACTCTCTTCTTGAGATGTTTTATGTCTCTTAAGAGTCACTGACAGTGATACACTGTGATATGTAAGAGGTATCCTTTCCTCATGCCCCACAGTGGTCCTAAAGAGCTCATTCAGGTCAGATCTGCTCAACCCTTGCTTTAATCCTACCCAAAACAGAACTAGGATTTGTCAGATCTGGAAATTCCCATCGTGAGGCCTTAGCTCCCTGAGAAGCAACATTCTGACATGGTTAGTCACATGAATTGGGTTTATGAGTAGGATAGAGGCATTGGTTTTATCTTTCCCTGATGGTGTAGCAAGTATGGCTTAAATATATTAAACATATTGTGCATTGTAAATATGTATGACTCCTAAGAAACCACTCATTTGCCAAGTCATATTGAGTAATTCATCTGGAGGACAGCTGAAGGGGTTAATGAAAAACAGCTGTACCAGTTCTGTTCTTACATATTTCCCTCTCAAGGACAGAGGAATGAGAGAACCCAAAAATGAAAAAGGGAGACTTCCATGGAGAGATGTGGACCCCATAAGTAAAGATGACTAAGAGTAGAATCTGAATACCCAGAGAATCAGAAAAATAATTAGATTTATATATTTAATTTGGTTGTAGTGAAGCATAAAATTATTGCTAATGTGGAACTCAAAAAGAATACATTGATATTAAATAACAAAATATATGGGCCAGAGCAATAGTACAGTGGGAAAGGGTGCTTGCCATATGGGGATATCCCTGGCATGACCCCCAAAGAGTGATCTCAGAGCTCAGAGCCAGGGTCATGCCTGAGCACTGCTGGGTGTAGACCACATGAAAAAAATTCTTTTGGGGGCCAGGTATATGGCAAAGGGGTAAAGGGAACACCTCACATGTCTGAGGCTGAGGACTCAAATCTTAGCACAGTAAAAATAAAGACCACAGTATTAAATATTTCCCTTTCGTTCTTTCTATATCTTTGTATTTCTTACCTTACCTATATTTGAAAACTAACTTGGAGAAATATGAATTAATCAAAATTATGGACTTGTTTAAAAAGCTTGCAGACATTTTGATTTTTAATTATTTCCTCTTTTTTTAATTTTCTGTTGGTGTTCACAAAAAACTTTACTCACAAGTCTGTGTTCAGGGATCATTTCTGGTGGTCTCAGAGGACCATATGAGGTGCTGGGGATGGAACCAGGATCCACATTAAGCAAGTCCCTTACCTACTCTATTAGCTCTCTGGCCTAGATTTTAATTTTTGTAAAGTTTAAGCACTGTGGTTTATAATACGCTAATAATAGTGTTTCAAGCATTTAATGTTGCTGTACCTCACCCACCAATACTATCAGCATCACTGCCCTCTAGTCTCCAGGTCCCAATCACCTATACCACCAACCTCTTAGTAAACTCAGTTCTATAGACCAACTGTTGGGGTTTGCTGTCATTGACCATTGTTTACCACCTTAGTATGTTTCTTATACACCATGTAAGAGAGGTATCATTTGGTACTTATCCTTCTCCCTTTTAATTACTTGACTCAGTGTGACACTCTCCAGTTCTATCCATATAACTGCAGGATTTGATTTTTCTTAAAATTCAGTAGTGATCCACTATGCATGTAAACCGTATTTTCTTTTTCCACTCTTCAGTTCTTGGACTCTAGGGATGTTACCATATATTGGCTTCTGTGGATTGCACTGTAATGAACATACGAGTGCATATATCTTTTGTTGTTGTTGTTTGTTTTTTTGGTTTTTTTGGTTTTGGGGTCACACCCGGCAATGCACAGGGGTTACTCCTGGCTCTTCACTCAGGATTTACCCCTGGCGGTGCTCAGGGGACCATATGGGATGCTGGGATTAGAACCTGGGTCGGCCACGTGCAAGGCAAACGCCCTACCCGCTGTGCTATTGCTCCAGCCCCAGGAGTGCATGTATCTTTATGAATCATTTTTTTAGGCTTTTGGGATTAATAAAATGTAGTCAAATTGCAGGGTCCTCTGGAAGATTAATTGTAATTATTTTTGAGCACCCTACAAATTGTTTTCCAAAAAAGTTGAACCAGACTATATTCCCACTGACAGTGATAAAGATTCCATCCCCACCACTACTGGTTATCTTCTACTCTTTTTTATATAGTCGAATCTCACTTGTGTGAGATGATATCTCATTTCTATTTTGATTTGCATTTCCCTAATGAAAAGTGATGAAGTTTTTATACATATATATATGTATATATATATATATATATATACTTATTGGGAATTTGTATATCTTCTTCTTTGAGGAAGTATCTATTCAGCTCCTCTCCTTTATTGTTTGGTTTGAGTTTTGTTTGAGGGCCACAGCTGTCAGTGGTCAGGCCTTATTTCTGGCTCTGTGCTCAGGGATCACTCCCTATAGTACAAGGGGAACCATATGTAGAGTGGGAAATTAAACCCAGCTTGACTGCCTCCAGCATGGATGCAGTTCTCAGAAGAGAGCTGTCAGGAAAAAATAAAGTATGAATTTGCCTATAAGTGGATGAAAATGGAGAGTATCATGCTGAGTGAAATGAGTCAGAAGGAAAGGGACAGACATAGAATGATTGCATTCATTTGTGGTCTATATACATATATAAACATATATATATACACATATATATATATGGTTTATATATATATGGCCAGGGTAAACTGGGCTTAGGAAGACGATTAGTCAGTGGTTGGAACTAACTACAAATGTGTGTGGAGCTGAGGGTCGGTAAGATAGAGAAAAGACCACTATGACAATAATAGCTGGGAATGATCATGTTGGACAAGATCTGAGGGTTAAAAGTAGATAACGGATATTCTTGCAAACCATAATGCCGAAAAGGAGAGAGAGGGAGAGAGAGAGGGAGGGAGGGAGAGAGAGAGAGAGAGAGAGAGAGAGAGAGAGAGAGAGAGAGAGAGAGGTGCCTGCCATAGAGACAGACAGGGGTTGGGGGGGTTGGGGGGTGATGATGAGAGGGAACCTGGGAACACTGGTGCTGGAAAATGCACACTGGTGGACTAGTGGAGGGATGGGTTTTGGAATACTGTATGACTGAAATTCAATCATGAAAAGCTTTGTAATATTGTAAAAATAATAACAATCACTTGTATCAATTGTCATCCTGTTGATCTTTGATTGGCTCGAGCAGGCGCCAATAACATCTCTATTTGTTTCTGTCACTGGCTAGTGTAGCCCAATGTCCCTTCTAGCTCCAGGAACAAGAAGAACCTCAAACCATTCATTCAGGGTTTTGATGAAGAAGTCTGACCATCTTGTAGGTGGGCGGCCACGTGGTCTTTTGACGTCCAGTGGAATCCAGTCGATAACAGCTCTAGTCCAGCAGTCATCTCTAAATTGCATTACATGTCCGGCCCATCTGATTTTTAATGCCTTGGCAAATTAGACGGTGTCCCTGATTCTTGATCGTTGACGGAGGTTGGAACTCCGGATTCCTTCTCTCACTTGAGTGTAACGTGATATTCTAAGCAGAACTCTTTTGATTCCACTTTGGGATCCCAAATGGCATTCTCATCCTGTTTTCATAGGGCCCAGGTCTCTGAAGTGTATGTTAGTACAGGAAGAATGGTGGAGATGTGCCCTGAGCCAGTTTCTTCATCCTGTTAACCATTTCTTTGACGCTCTTGAAGGTGTTCCACACTGCTCTCTTCCTCCTGCGCAGTTCTGGCACCAAGTCATTCCTCATGTTGAGTTCCAGGTACACATAGCTGCTGTATTTGGAGATGTTCCTTCCATTGAGAGCAAATGGAAAATCAGGGACTAGTTCATTTTTCATGAACATTGTCTTGGTGATATTCAACTGCAGGCCGACCTTTCCACACTCGCAGTCAAAGTTGGCCAGCATTTGTGCTGCTTGGCTAATATTTGGTGTTATTAGAATGATGTCATCAGCGAAGTGGAGGTAGTGTAGTTGCCGACTGTCTATCTTCACTCTCATTCCTTCCTATTCCAGTCGTCGCATGGCATTCTCGAGGGTGGCACTGAAGAGTTTCGGTGAAATGGTATCACCTTGCTGAACACCTCTCTTTACATCAATGATCACTTCCTTGTAGAATGGTGAGATCCTGGTGGTGCATCCTTAATACAGCTCGAGGAGGATCTTGATGTACTGAGTTTGAATGCCCTGTTTGGCTAGGGCTTCGATGACCGCTTCAGTCTCAACAAAATTGAAGGCCTTCTTTAAATCGATGAATGTTAGACAGAGCTGCATCTTGAACTCTCTCGAAACCTCAATGAACTTGGTCACCTTTTGGATATGTTCGAGGGTGCTGAATCCTTTTCAGAACCCGGCTTGCTCACATGGGTGTCCTTCATCTAGTGTTCTGCCTATTCTATTCAGGATAACTCAAGTGAACAGCTTGTGGACGACGGACAACAGGTAGATTGGGCAATAGTTGCCGATGTCGTGGATGTCTCCCTTCTTGTACAACAGAACGGTCCTGTTAGTTTTCCATTGGGACAGAACCTTGCATTCGGATAGGTAGCTTTGTAATACTCTAAAAAATAGTAACAATATATTTTTTAAAAAACCCTATTGGGTTTCTATTTACAGATAATGAAGTTGTAGAAAGACTCGTTAGGAAAACAATCCCATTAATAATTGCACCATAAGAATTATATCCACTGACATAAGTTTAACCAAGGAAGTAAAAGACATATAAATGAAAATTTATAAGACATTGTTGAAAGAAATAGATACAAAAAGATACAAAGTACTTGTGGGAATGAAGAATTAACATAGCTAAAATGGTCTTATGGTCTGAAACAAAATACAGATTCAATGTAATTCCTCTCAAAATCTTTTGGCATTCTTCACAGAAATAGGAAAGAAAAAAGAAAAAAGAATTTTATTTGGAACTATAAAAGACCCCAAATAGCAAAAACACTATGAGATAAAAAAATAGGTATAGAAATATCATATTCCTGAACTTCAAACTATACTACTTAATGATAGTTGATAAAATCCGTTATAGAAATAAAGGCAGACTGAGATCAATGGAACAGAATTGAAATTTCAGAAATAAAATTATATATATATATATGGATGACTGATGTGTCACATATGATTCAAAAACTTTTAATGGAGCAAGGGATTTTTCTTCAATACATTTTTCTGTGAAAATTGGCATCCATAAGCAAAAAATAAAACTGACCAACTAGCTCACATCAGAGAACAGATTAATTCAAAATGTATATAAGACCTAAACCCATTTTTTATAACAAAAAAGTGCAGGCAATACTCTCTTGCTCATTGACCTTAGAGATGTGTTAGAATACTAGATTTCAAGAGCAAGGAAGTTGTAAGCAAAAATTTAAAATTGGGAAACAGCAGACAAAGGCAAGTACTCAGTGATAGAGCACTTGCCTCACATATGTTAGACCCTGGGTTCAATCCCTGGCACTCTACCTCAAACTGGGACTTTTGGAGTAAAAACCATCTTCACTGATGTAAGGGGATAGCTCACTATTGCTTTAATATTTTTACAGAGCATTTTGCATTGTTGTCATGATGAAAACTTTTCATGCCTATCCATCATTTGAATTGTTCTTTAGAGGGGCTGGAGCGATAGCACAGTGGGGAGGGCATTTGCCTTGCACGCAGCCGACCCAGGTTCGATTTCCAGCATCCCATATGGTCCCCCAAGTGTCGCCGGGTGTGACCCAAAACAGCAAAAAATAAGAGAGGAAAAAGTATAAAACCACCAAATCAAAGAGAAATAGCCACTTTATTTTGATATATTCTCTTTAATAGATTCTCTATGTTTGTTGCAACATTATTTACAATAGTCAGGAGTCGTAAACAAACCTAAGAGCCCATTAGATAAAGTTGTGGTTATGTACAGTGGAATAGCACCAGATGTTTACAAAAAGATAAAATCCAGCCAGTTGCAACAACACAAGCAAACATATAGGGTATAATACTTATGAAATAATTCAGTGAAGAAAGATAAACACTGATTGGTCTCAGTCATGTATAATGGTTAAAGGAAAACACAGATGAACTAAGTAAGACAGCATTAATGGTTCCAGAGAGAAAAGGATTTGGGGTAAATTGGGACATTGGATGGTAAGGAATAAAACTGTACTTCTGCTTTATATAGTATAGTAAGATGTTGATCTCTCCTCTCTCTCCCTCTTTATCTATCTATCCATCTCTCTCTCTACACACACACACACACACACACACACACACACACACACACACACACACCCCACACATATATCTCCCCTCCTCTCTCTCTGAGAGGAGGATCACATCCAGGGGTGTTCATGGCTTACTCCTGGCTCTATACTCAGGAATTTCAGGAATTATTCCTGGTGGACGCTGGGAGCAATATTGCAACCCAATATTGAGATGGAATGCAGGTTGGCCACATATAAGACAAATGCCTTATCCACTGTCCTATTGCTCCAGCCCTATATGTTGATATTTCATGGGTGAATCTCCCAAGTCCTGCTCAGTGATTTTGGTAGCACTCAGCCTGACTGAGTGGCCTGTCAGGTGATGTAGTACAAATTTGGACCTGAGGTGCTGGGTTTCACTAGGAACTACACCTGGCTGAGCGTAAGGAGCAATAAGATGTTGTACATATAACTAAGCATCTTGCATGCCAGGCATATATAACCAGTCCTCTGAGCTATCTCCCAAGTCCTGGAAGTTGATTTATAAAGATACACACATGAAACTTATAATGCAGCTTTTAGTAAACAAACCAACCCAAACAAAACAGCAACAAGAAAATGTATCGTCTCAGCTTCTACTCCCCAGACCAACCGACAGAATCAGCATTTCAGCAGAAGTGTTTAGCTAATTTATATGTTCTTTAAAGTCTGAGAAGCTGTATTAAAGTATACCTAGTGTAGCAGACATCTGTTATTCTTCAACCCATGATTTCCCTCTTCCACAATAACAGAGCTGGGAATATTGGTGAGATCTCAGCGTTCTCCACACTTACCTTCCTCCCTTCCCGCTGGCTAAGAGTATATTCTGACCAAAGGGATAATTGGAAAATTGATGGGAGCTATGTCCAAGTTTTGCCTTTAAAATGGAAAGGTCTTTTCTAACTGTGAGGTGGAAAGAACTGTGGCAACTGTCTCAGGCCCTTAAGTGAGTACCACTAGTTAAGGATGTCACAGCCACCTGCCAGCACAGTTCTGTCCAACTATCTCTGAATTGTTACCGGGGAAACAAATATTTTTCTTGTTTCAGTCATTGTAAATGAGGTGTCATTAGCTCAGCAGCTAAGTGTGTACATGAATAGACTAGTATTAACAGAGCGAGATGAGCAAGTGAACAGTCTCTCTAGAATTTAATGTTTAACTTATTAATAGCACTAGGAGCAGCACTTGAATCTGTCTACTTATGTTGCCTACATTGAAACGGACATGAAATAATTAAAAAGGCAAACCCCTAGTGGGCATAGAAAAGTAGTTCATTGAAATTAGCTGTCGAATGATTGGTTTTTGATTAATGGACAAAGATTATCTTATATTACTACTCACCCAGAGGTTGTTCCTTTCTTACAAAAAGCTGGGCTCATCAACAGAACTTCCAGTCAGTGACATTAGTTTTTAGGCCCTTGTAGGAGTTTGGTGCCACTGAATATGCATTACTGCAGAAAAGCCCACATGTAGAATTTACGTAAATCCAGAACTTTGTAAATCACAGCAGAAATAAAACCAAGCATTTTCAACTGATGCCATTTATTTTTAAAAATAGAAACTTTTGGTAATGTTCATTAATCAGAGACTTCACAGTAATTCATGGCTCTACTGTGTTACAAGGAAATAACAAAATCCATATGGGATTTGGAGCATATACAGACATAAAATGACTGAATTATTTGGAATCAGGATGACAAAATAAAAACTCATACCAAATCAGTCATACATTTTCTTAATCATACTTGCCTGAAGATTTTATTAATGCTTAGTATAGAAGTGTAGAGGTAAAATGCCATGCACAAATTCTAGATGTTAAAATCTTAATTCTACTTTGTTGTGTTTTTATGCACGAACTATGAAGAATAGGCAGCCCTCTTCAACAGCAACCCCTATAGAATGGGGCCTACACAAGTCCCCGTCCATTTGCTTGGGACACATAATTTATTTGTCTCCACTGGAAGTGCCCACCAAAGCTGGAGTCAGAGAACAGTAAAAAGAAATTAATAGCTGTAATTTACTTTCCTGGAGGCCAACTTCTCATTAAACAACCCATGAAACTTCTTAATCCCCAAAGAAACACCTGACTTTCATTTTTATAATCTAGTCTTTATAGTGTCACCTTCCAATTCAATTTCTCATTCTTGGATTAAGGATGTGGCGTAAGAGGTAGAGCACATAAATTGTATTGTGAGGACCTAGATTTGATCCCAGAAATTGTCTGGATCCTGCCACTCTCCCACCTCACCTCATCTACATTGCAGGGCACATCGCCTCAACTCTGTCAGGTGTGACCCTGTAAAAAATAAAACTCATTATTTTTTGTTGTCAAGATTTCTTTAATAGAAAAATTAAGAGTTTGGGGAAAATCAACCTTCATTATCTAGAAGGTGGTTTTATTGCCATTTCTGAGACCACTTCCCATCCCCCAAGTATAAAAAAATGATATTAATTTATGACTGAAACACATTTAAAATACTTTTTTGTGCTGTTACTCTATGCCTTCATCTAAAATAAGGTCTAATTATTTATTATTGCTTTAGTGCTCAGGACTGGAGCAATAGCACAGTGGGTAGGGCGTTTGCCTTGCACGTGGCCGATCTGGGTTCCATTCCTTCTTCCCTCTCGGAGAGCATGGCAAGCTACCCAGAGTATCCTGCCTGCACGGCAGAGCCTGGCAAGCTACCTGTGGCATATTCGATATGCTAAAAACAGTTACAACAAGTCTCACAATGTAGACATTACTTGTGCCCGCTATAGCAAGTCGTGAACAACGGGATGACAGTGCTGCAGTGCTACAGTGTTTTAGTACTAATTTGTGGGAAATTTTCATCCTATGCAAATGATGTGAAAAACAATTAGCTCCTATATCTTACTTCACAGTTTATAAAGTGTTTATCACATACCTCTTTTTGAATCTTCACAACTATAAATTTTATTAACTTTCTGTAGATGTATAAATTGTAACCTTAATTTGCCCAGGACACAAAGCTACAAACTTTAATTGAGATGAATTAATTTCTATCTCTAAATCTGTTCATTATTGTGACTAATATGATAACATTATGACCACCATTGTCATAACATTCCTTAACTACTGAGGTCTTCTAAATTCCTGACTGGGAGTTAATGATGTCATCTCCTTTTAACCCTTACAAAAGCCATTTAGGTCCCTTAGCAGTCAGGAACACTCTGCCTTAATGCAGCACACAACCCAAGTCACAGTAGCTTAAAGAATAGTGTTATTATATGGAAGTCCAGAAGGAGAAGATTTCTAGCACTGTTTTGGTTCCTTGTTGGTGTCAGAACAAGTCTCTTGGTCTCCCATTCATGACTGAATGACAAGAGCACAAAGCACTGTGTCATCACAAGACTGATACTGGGGACATTGATAGTAGAAAATGTACACTGGTAGAGGGATGAGTGTTCAATCATTATGTGACTGAAACTCAATCATGTAAGCTTTATTACTATCTCATGGTGATTCAATAAAAAAAGAAAGAAAAAATCGAATGCACCTATGTACCTTGAATTTAAAAAGAAGAAGACCATTCAAAAGCAGGAAAAGAGCAAAGAATTTCCTCTTTAAGAAAGCTCTCAGATAACCTTTTGTCTCTTTAGTCAATTACTCTTATTCCTAGTCCAGACACAGGGCTACTTTCCTTAATATCAAGGAATTTCTGCACAGGAACTACTCAAAACCTAAGTTCATGAAGGGACTCTCTGCACAAAGTTGCCCAGCAGAGATGAGTGTCCAGTCTATAATTTGCATATGCCACATGACAAGTCACAGGATTCAGCTGAGTATGTCCAGAGAACAGGCAACCACGTTGCAGGTTGCCTGCTCTTCCCATTTTTATGAATCATAGGGAGGCCCAGTGCTAGGTAGGAACAGACCTGTCATGTTAACAAAGAAGAAAGCTGTGGGGCTTTGTATTTAGTAGGCGGGCAGTGGAGTCAGCCACTGGAAGTTATAAATAATCCTGTTTTAAAGATGAGGAAACCTAGGAAAGGGGAAATTGAATTATCTTCCAAGGTTACACAGCTGCTAACTCACAAAATGGAATGTGAAACTGAGTTTTGACTAATGCTAGCCTACATTCCCATGACTGCAAATTGACACAGACTCACATACTAAGTGCTGCATAAAATTGGCCCCCGAAGAAACTAGACTCCTCATTAACTTAAAAAAAAATAAGAAAGAAATGAAGTAGAAAATGGATCAAAGTGCTGAAATGACTTCTTTCAGGGACTGCAAGGTGTCATCAGTAAAACACAGGACAAGACTCTTGCATGATTTGCATTTTGGTGAATCTTCTAAAAGGCTTTGGGTCTTTCTGACTTGCAAGGAGAATCTTCCTGTCAGAAGAATTAGAGATCCTAACGCTAGTTGCCAAATCTATCAACGATTTCCTTTGTGACAGTACATATTCACTTACCTCCATTTTTTTCCTCAGGCTAATAATTTATGTCAGTTGGAGCTCAGTGCTTTATGAACCAAGGGTAAAATTATTAAATTTTATTGTTTGCGATTCCTTCCTTAAGTTATATTCCTATAATTGCAAGCTTACTGCATTCCCCAACCTCAATTTTGAATTTATTACTAGCCTTCTTACTGCCTTTTTAGATCTCAGAAGTAAACTTCAAATATTTACAAATCTCAATTTCATGTTTTTCCTTTCATAAATCTGTGGGTAAATTCAGTGCTGGAGACAGAGAGTAATAAATCTGGATATTTATGTATTGTGCCAGCAGGCACTGCACAAACTTTCCCGTGTAGCTTGGTCAATGAGCTTCAGTCTTGACCTGTAACACTGGTTCTAGTCTAATCCTGAGGCTCATATTAACAGAATCATTATAAAACATCTGGTGACTTGTATATACAGAAACCCTTCCTTCATTCCTTCAGTCATAATTTGTAATCAGACAAGTTTAGTGGGCACATATGTTTTCCATGTTAGCCTAAGAAAGCAAGAGAATGGTACTCACACTATGTACAAGTCCTATCTTTTAAGATACAGACATAGAGCTGACCTGGTTTTTAGGGTCAGGACCACAGCAACAAGTGATAAGAAAAGTCACTGTTTTTGAAGCTCTCTTCAATCAAACATACTTCACATGCTTTAAAAATATGAAATCTAAAATTGCTTGGGGGAAAAATGTAGTAGGATGAAAAAAACAGTTTTATGGTGGAACAGACTTTATAAAGATACCAAAACATCCAGAGATCATGAAAAAAAGGCTGGTAAACTTGACTACAAAACATTCAAGTGGCAGTAACATTCAAAAAAAATGTAAGGATAATGACAAACAGAAAAATATCTGTACTCTATACTGCAAAGGCTCTTTTTTAATATGCAAAAGGTTCTTATTAATAAATATGAAAGGGATGAACTATTTATTTAAGCAGTAAAAATATGATTAGAAAGTTCATAGACTATCTAAAGGCAAGAGAGAAAAAATGAACAGGTTTAACATTATAATTCAAGAAATGTGAATAGAAAAAATAAAATTAAAAAATATATTTTATTGGCAAAACTTATAAAGTTATGATAATAGCAACAAAGACCAGGGCATGATTGTTAGGACTTTTCATGCATTGTTGATGAGAAGGTAATATGTATAGCCACTTACGGGCCATTTTAATAGAATTGATTACATTTAAAAGAAAATGCATTCTTTGACTTGGCTATTTCACCACTACAACTTTTATTTTTATAAGCTTTATGCAAAAATATAAAGGTACATACATTTCAGCATTTATCTTTGTTTTTAAGCGCTTGAAAACACCTTACCTGTCTTCTAACAAGACACTGGTTAAATAAATAATAAAATAACACTCCAGGGAAAAGAAATTGATGCAGGTCATTAAAAATATTATTAGCATTTCAGCATGGGGGTATGGCTCCATGATAAAGCACCAACACTGTCTGTGTGAGGCTGTGAGTTTGATCCCTTGCACCACCCACATTACCAGGTGTGAGCCCTATCCCCACAATAACTCTGATGTACCCTAATGTGTGGAAACATTACAACACTTGTGAATGCTGAGTGTAATAAGACAACAACAAATAGAAATGGGAGGAAAAAAGATTATTAGTTCTTTATGTTCAGGACTAGAGGGAAGTCTCTTTAATGTGAAATTAAAATTAATGTGAAACTCATGTGAAATTAAGTAAAAATCATCTCAGCATAGAAATATTCACAAATTACAAGTTACTCAATAGCCTTCACTGTCACCTGTGCCAATAAAATGATAATAGCTCAAATCATACCATGGTCAAATGTTAATCTGATACTTAGTACTGTAGCACTGTAGCACTGTCATCCCATTGTTCATCAATTTGCTCGAGCGGGCACTAGTAGCGTCTCTGTTGTGAGACTTGTTATTGTTTTTGGCATATCGAATATGCCACAGGTAGCTTGCCAGGCTCTACCATGCGGGCGGGATACTCTTGGTAGCTTGCTGGGCTTTCCGAGATAGACGGAGAAATGGAACCCAGATAGGCCTCGTTCAAGGCAAATGCCCAACCCACTGTGCTATCACTCCAGTCCAAACAAGAAACTAGTGATAATAATATCTCTTTGTGAGAAACAGAGTAGATTATATGACAGAGAGTGGACATTAACATTTTATGGCAATTTCTTTTTGGGAGCTTCTTATCTTTAAGTGCAAACATAGGCTAATTTGGGGGGGGGCAGTGGCTGTAACCTGCTGTGTTTGGACTTATTCAAGTCTCTGTGCTCTGGCTCATTCTGGGTGAGGCCCAGTGGACCACATGATGTGCAATATATTAACCCAGGTCAGCCAAGTACAAGACAATTACTATATCCACTACTCTATTTTTCCAGCGCTTAATTTGTAAGTTTTCAACCTAGACAAGGAAAAAATTGTTTACAAAAATATCAAAATGAAAGTCAGGGCTGAGTCTATCAATAGGAATTTTCAGTCACTGCTGAAGATCACCTTATTATTATTGAAAAAATTTATGCACAATACAAAAAAGCAAAATAAATATTTCACCAAAACAATATGGAAGATTTGTTTTTATTTTGGAACCATACCTAACAACATTCTGAGGCTACTTTTGGCTCTGTGCTTAGTCTGCCAGTTTTTTCTCTGGCTCCGATCTAATAGTCTTGACAAATATTTCCTAAATGTGAGGAGGGACAGAAAAATAGCCCACAACTAAGCTAGCTATATAAGGGATTCTATACTCCTATAATTTTCTAGGTTTTCTATGTCCTGCGTGTCAAAAATTAGTAATTTAAAACTTCCCTTTGTTGAAAATGTCATCTGAGAGTAAATGAGGATGTTGTTGAGTTTCCCTGTTCTTTCTGGATATATAAGCAGTGTCTACATGGTTTTGGAGGTTCAGAGCAGTTTCCACACTTGTTTTTTGTGGGGACCTTTTGCCTTAAAGATGCTGTCTTCCATGCTTTCTCCTTTCTCCCTTTCTTCACTTCTGCCTCCGCCACTGCAGGCACCTGGTTCCTCATGACTGGCCTGGCCAGCCCTCTCAGCCCATCAGTTCCCAAACATCCCTGAACCTGGGCTATATGACTTCTACATGTTGGACAGCAGAAGTTGTTCTTGTTCATCAGCTTTAAAACTGCTAGGAACAATTCTTTTTTATTAAGTGTTTAGCCATATAGTAGGCAGGATGCCAAGGATGTTGCTGAACTTAGGCTTTTCAAAAATTATTCCCATTTTACAGATAAACTACAAAAATAACATTATTCAAATCTAGGAGGGTATGAACTAACTCCAGGAGTTTTAGAAGCTGCTTTCATCTGATTAGTCCATCCACACATTTTAGATTTCAACCACTATTGCCGCCTCCTCTGCTACACTTCAATCCCTGATGCCCTCAACTCTGTTCTGCTTGGATTATCCCATAGAAAGGGCCTTTAACTGGTCTCCCTCCCTTGCCCCTTCTTACAAAGCTTTTCATGTGGTTCAGGACCACATTAGTACTAACATATTTAGGAACTGAAGAAATAGTACAGGAGGTAAGGCACTTTCCTTCCATATGGTCCCTCTAATTTTGTTCCCAGCAACACATATGAACTTCTAAGCACTATTGTGGATGACCTTTGAGGCCAGAGTCAGGAGTAGCTCCTGAGTATTGCCTGGTATGACCCAAAAAACAAAGGAAAACAACAATAAAAAAAACCCAAGCCCAAACTGGCTTTAAAAGTCCTCCTTTTTTTCCCCTGAAATCACCTATTATTTGTCCCTTAGCTCCATTCTACCCACGCTGCTTTTATAAATTTCCAATGTTTGGCTTTTAAAAGAAATCAAACTAATTCTATTGTACTTTTACACCCAATTACTTTAATCTTCAACTAGACAGGGACCAATACTAATGACTGAATTTATTTTTTTCTATTTAACTCCACTCAAATGAAAATTTAATAAAGTCAGAAACTACCTGTTTCATTCTTTTTGTGGAGTCTGGAACAATGCCTGGAACATAGAGTATGTTGTAAAGTAATTTTAGGATTTATGTGTGAATATGTGCAGATAAGACACAGGCTTTGAAATGAGATGAAATAGGGCACAAAATCCAGCTTTATCAATTTCTGCATGTATATCTTTGTAATAGTGCTTTCCTTTTGATAAGCATCAATTGCACCCTCTGAAAAACTGGAATAATAATACTGATCCTAGAGATTTGGCAGAATGTTTAGCAGTCTCGCAGATGCCAAGTGTATTGACTAATGTAGAATTTTAATAAATTATGTTTGACCCCTTTTTTTCTTCCAAGCTCTCCCCAACAAAGGAGCTGGGGGAAAAGGAATATCTACAATCAAAATTGTTCTGCTAAAATAAGTCAGTAAATATTTCTTGTACATCTACATATTGTAGATAGCAAAATAAAACGATAAATAAACTATTATGCATAACCCCAAGGAGCTCATTTCAGTATAATGATTCATTTATTAAACAAGAATAATAAGACTACAGGTATGAAACGTTCTCCTTGTAGAGTATGAAAATATTAATTCTGCATTGACCAATATTATCCATTGTGAAAATTATTACCTTAATATTTTTAGTTTTTATATTTTCAATTATATCTTAAATATATAGCCAAACATGCAAATAGACTGAACAATCCATATATATTCAGTTTCAATTAGTATGATTACATGTTCAGGTTTGAATATTTCTCCCACAGTAATACCACATTAAATATTTTAAAACAAAAACTTTAAGGATATTATGAAAAAATTTAAGGACTAATGAAGGATTTTTTAATAAACAAATGAAAAATGGTGTTGGTAAGTGGGTTGGATTAAAAGCAACTTTCATTCATTTTTGAAACTTTCATTTTTAATTAACCACAGGACATTCATTAAATAGGGAATCACTGTGGCTCTGCAAGCTCAGAAAGGTGAATCTGAATGAAATATTGCACACACAACACTGGAATGGTCCCTAAATTGTTATTACTTTCATTTCAATTATTTATGTAGTTAACTGTGTAATATAACAACAACATTAAAAGATAAATACAGACCTTAGCTCCCTAATGTGCTACTTCTTTCTCCAGATTCTATTTGCAATTAACTAGAAGTTGGAATTCCAAGTCATATTGAAAGATATTTCACTTGATTTTGAATTGTAAGAGCTCTTTCCTTGAGTTTCCCTACTGTACTCTGCATCTGATGAAACATTTATTTGAACAAACAAAATACATATGTACAAATAAATACAAATGTCAGGAACTGACACACAAATGCAAACACATGTCTTTACCCATACCTCCATTTGACAGCATGACAAGGCTTAAAAAGCATTTTGAAGAGAAACTCCTCGTACAGCTTTGAAAATGAATGACTAGTCAAAACCACTGTTATCAACTTAATGTACTTAAGAGATACACTTTTGTCTAGAAGTGTGATTCTTTGATGACTCATAGTGGCAGAACAGGTAACAAAGAAATGGATGCCTGGAAGCCATGAATGGCAGCATAGCAACTGAAAACAACTGCCCCATGCCCCCCATAACCTAACCACGAACTCAGTGGTGGAAGAATTAAGGGCAAGTTTCTGAATTTTTCTGCTCAGGGATACCAAGAAAACAATCATCACCCAACCACTTTGTTGGGCCATTAACAGGGTCTGGAACTCTATCTCTGTCCAAATGAAAGCACAAAGAAAATAATTTTTCATCTGAAAAATCATCTTAACATCCCCAAATGGAAAGTAAGGGAAGCAGTAAACGTCATAAACTTCAGTTTGGCGGCTGTAACTGAGGGCATTAAGGTAAAAAGGTTATTTATGGCAAAAGAAGAGAGGAGAGAGAAAATTCCAAAGATAGCAGAAAGGACAAAGAGAGGAGAGGAATTCAATGCCATTCAAAACAAAGTGAACAACTTAAATCAGGAAACAGGTACCATAAGCACTTCAAGGCAAAAGCTTCACTCTTCAATCAGTTGTCGCCCAGAAAATGCTGGCATTTTTTTTTTTCCTCAAGAAAAAGGCGATTACTTCAGGATGCACCTTCACTCTGCCTTCCTTCCATCCACCCATCCCTGGACACTCATTACCTTTGCTCTGCCATGTGGGCCCCAGAGGCCTCCCCTGACTCGTTATAAGCCGAAACCTGACCTTCAGTTGCCTGTTTGGAATTCCTGATTTCCTTTGCAGACAGATTCCCCTCACTTATTTATTTGTTTGTTTGTTTTTTGCATTTGGGGTCACATCCAGCATTGCTCAGGGGTTACTCCTGGCTATGCTTTCAGGAATTACTCCTGGTGGTGCTCTGAGGACCTTATGGGATGCCAGAGATTAAACCTGGGTCGACCACATGCAAGGCAAACACCCTACCTGCTCAGGACCCTTATTTATTTTTGAATTGTGGGGCCACATCTGACTGTGCTCAGGGCTTACACCTGACTTTGTGCTCAGGAATAAATTTTGGTGGGGCTCCAGCAACCATATAGATGTGCAATAATTGAAACCTAGTGACAGGCCTTAGCAGTGGTATAATCTCTCTGACACCTACTTTTTATTTTTGTTTTCTTTCCCTTAGATCTGAAGCAGCCAGGAGAGCATGGGAAAGGTTCGTCGTGTTCTCTTTCTTGCTTGCGTTCAGCAGGGTTTCCTGGGTTTGGAGAGGGTGGCAGGGGACTCTCTCTTGCTGGAGTTATTTCCAGGCTCTGGGCTGTGAAATAAATCCCCTGGCAGGCAGGGAGGGAGCCTGGGACTGTTCTTGCTTGGGCGCCTTCCAGTTCTCGGCCAGGCCAACACTTTGTGCTAAACAGAGATCTCACTGACCCCAGTAGGAGAGAGCCCGACTGCTTTTGAGGCAAATGATGGCCATAATCATTTTCACAGGTATGATTTTCACCTGGGAAGGGACTCCGGGAGAAAATGAGGTGCTTGGTGAATATTTATGAGGGAGCCCAGAAAGCATTTTCTTTTGTGGCAGTGTGGACAGCTGAAAGCTACGCCCTCGAAGGTAACTGAGTAGACCCAGCTGGAAGGATAGAAGAGCAGGGATACGAAGGGAGGCAGAGGCAGCGAGTGCCAGCCATCCTGGCAGCGTGACCCTCTCCCTTCACACTCTGCTTTTCAATACAGTGGGTCCTGGGGAGGTGTCTTCTTGCTCCAAGTATTGCTTGTTACTGGGGAAAGTTGAATCAGGGATGCTAAAATAAAGCTGTTAGTACTGCCCAACTTCAATTTTGCTTGGGTTAAACTACACCCACAGTCATCCAGGGCCAAATAACTATAGGTGAAAAAAATCAGGAACTCTAATCTGACCACTCCTATGTGGGGAGCCATTCCTCCACCTGGCCCCTTTGCTAGGCCATGGTAGCAGTTGTTACAAAATCCCAAGGAGAAAATGACTCTTTCTTGTTGTGGTTTATGTTTTTTTTTTTTATTTGTTAGTTTTTGACTGGCCGATACCCAGAAATGCTCAGGGCTTACTCCTGGCTCTTTGATCAGGGATCGCTCCTGGTGGGACTCAGGGTAGCACATGAGGTGCTGGGGATTGACAACCTGGCTTGGCCATGTACAAGGTTTTTTATATCATGGCCTCAGGCTAGTGTTGGATTTTTTAAATTCAGTATTGTCAGGGGACAGTCACTTAGGGCCCAGAAAGTGGAACTCAAGGGATCCAACTGATGGGGGGGTCTTGTGGCTCTGAAGTTGTTGGTTTTTTTTTTTTTTTAGAGTTATTGCTCCCTGCCTTTGTCACTGTCATTGCTGTATCATGGGATAGCACACTTGAATATCACTTGGTACTGAGGATTAAACTTGTGACAGGAGTTCCACCACTAAACCTCATCCTTATATTTCATCATCTTTTCTGTAAAGGAAATCTTTGCAGAAAGGATGTAAAAAAATGTGTAAAATAAACTTTAAATTGGGACCAGAGCAATAGTACAGCAGGTATGGTGTTTGCCTTGCACTTGACCTACCCATGTTCAATACCCGGCATACCGTATGATCCCCTGAGTTTCACTAGGAGTTATACCTAAGTACAGATCTTAGAGTAATTTTTGAGCCTTGCTTGACATAGACCTGGAGGCAGAAATTGGGGAACAGAGAGCCCTGAAGCTTCACCCCTTTCTCTCTTCCCACTCTGATGGTAAATGTGAGTGACAGACAGCACTCTTGGGATGCTTTTAGGAGATCCTGGGACTCATCTGCACAATGTGAGAGTCAATGACTCCAGGATCTCTGAGGTCCCTTTCAGAGATCTTCTGGTCTACTATGTCTGCCTTCTGTTGTGCTGACATTGATAACAGGCATATTTGGGAGCAGAGGGAAATGGATGAAAGAGGGAGGAGAAAGTCACTCTTCTCTTGTCAGTTTGGGTCTTGCAGGGCAGGAGGCCCAGCCAGGAAGAATGTCTCATATGTCTCTGCAGTGTTCTGCGTGCTGTGTCACTGTTTGTTTTGGCCTTTTCCCTCCATGTGCAACAGCAGGATAAATGAATGTGCTTTGTCTCCTCAGCAACAGGATGGGGTCCCATTTGTCCCCTCCCCTGGTGAGCAACCAGAGCAAGTGGGTGTCATGATGTTGCCAGGGGCAGTCTGACAGTAGAACCAAATTAGGAAAAGGACTGGCTGGAAATTACTGGCCAAGCAGCATCACCGACGCTCAGCCAGCAAAATCAGTGGAAGTGTATGTAATCCTGTATAGACTAGGTTGGCAAGTGTTCTGCCAGCAGTGCAGGAAAAAGGATAATCAAGCAGGACGTGGTTCTCTAATAAGTGTAAAACTAAACATCATCAAAATCCTGCAACACAATACCAGGGGCTGGAAGTGGTTAGTGTTGTGATTACAGAAAGGGCATCAGTATAGGATGTCTTTCTTGCCAAGATCCAAGAAAATGTCTAGCATTCTTTTTTTTTATATATGTATAAACAAAGCCATCACACACAGGAGTTATTTCTATTTCAAACATATAGTCATACCACTTTTATTTATAACATGGGCAAGGGGATTGGAATGAAATATAAATCTGGGACAAGACTCAGTATTATATGTTACTCCTCAAAAGAGCAAAATGCAAGGCTCAATCTAAACATGTGCAGGGCTATTCAGCTGAGATGCATTGTTAATATTTTCATTGAAAGGCCCAGTCGTTATGTTCCCAATCCCTTTCTTCCAAAGATCAGATCCAGATTTCCCAGCTGATGAAGCAATGGAGTCATTTCTACAGAAACCAGAAGAGAGACACTAGACAAAATTATAGGCTGGATCATTAGACTGAGAGAATCTAGGAGATTTGTATGGGACAACCATTCAGATACAAACATACTCAAGAAGGCCCCAAAACTGCTGTCCCAATGAAACAATAAATGTAACAGACTCGTGTAGCCTATGAATTAAAAACAGCATGAATCAAATATCTTCTCTCAAGCCCATCACTTTTGTGGTTGTGACTCAGTAGAGCTTTGCGTGTATGTGTGTGTGTGTGTGTGTGTGTGTGTGTGTGTGTGTGTGTGCCATGCCTGCACCCATCACTCACATGAGTTTCCTTTCCTTTCCATTTCTGGCATCCATTTCAGAACCACAGTTATGGCTTGTGACTGTGCCTCAGCATGCCAATCCAGGGTGTTGCTGTTTAGAATAGTGAGCCTACTGGGAACAAAAGGTGTTTGATCTTCTCTCCTATTTTGGAACTCAAGCTGTCTTGAGTTTGTTTCAGTGAGAAACAAACTGAACAGTTGAGAACTTAAACTGTGGGTGCCGGGTCAGTTCATTGTTGGTGACCACACTTTCCCTTGGAGTTAATATCTTAGAGACAAGAATGCACCTACATTTCCAAATCCATGTCCCCTTTGAATGAATTCCCTGAGGGTGGAAGGTGCCAGAGGGGGGCCTGGAGGGAGCATACAGGGAGCTTGTAGTATAAAAACTCATAGTCAGTTCTCTTTCAGCCTCTTTATCTGCTGAATTTGTGAACTCATGAGTATCAGGAAGAATTAAAGATTTTGCTAAGAAACATATGTGAAGTGGTCAGAGAAAAAAAGAAAGCACATTTACAAGCCATGTTTTGTGGTGCCAGCAAACACTTTCGATGAAACTCTAAGCTCTAGCTATAGAAAAAAAAAACTTAAAAAAAATTGCATCAGCCTTTTTCACATGGCTGATGAAAAGTTATTTGTACCCAAATCCTTGAGCATTTCATGACTTTGGGGCATAGTTTCCAAGTGGAAGGAATGTAGAATTAAATAGAGATATTCAATTCACCTGTGACTGGGGCTGGAGTGATAGCGCAATGGGTAGGGCATTTGCCTTGCACGCGGCCGACCTGAGTTTGATTCCCAACATCCCATATGGTCCCCTGAGCACCGGCAGGAGTAATTCCTGAGTGCAATAGCCAGGAGTAACCCTGTGCATTGCCAGGTGTGACCCAAAAGCAAAAAAAATAACAAAACAATTCACCTGTGACTTCTAGGAGTATGGGCTGATACATAAATAAAGTATTTCATTGATCTATCACCTATCTAACAAAGACAAAAGAACTTTATAAGCTACTCACCATCATTATAGTGCGATATATTATCATTTTCTTCGTGTACATAGACTTCCTGTGACATAAGTAGGGAAAGGTGAGTTGTCCTAGATTAAATGACAAACTATTCACAAGGAATAAGTATATTTCTTCTGTAACTGGCATAATAGTTCTATCATATTAAACTTATGTCTTGCTTGTAACTATTAAAAAACAGACATAGGATGGACTGGAGTGATAATCAGGGGTTAAGGTGTTTGCCTTGCGTGTGGCTGACCCCAGTTCAATCCCCAGCACCACATATAATTCCTTCCTCTCATCCCAGACTCTGTGAGGAAGAATAATCTGCCATAGATCCAGAAATAATTTTTGAGCGTGGCCCTCAAACCAAACTAAACAAAGGGTACTAGAGAGATAGTACAGCAGGTAGGGTACTTGCCTAGCATGCAGCCAATACGAGTTCAATTCCTTGCATTCCATATGGTCCCTGAAGCTCCACCAGGAGTAATCTCTAAACACAGCCATAAGTAATCCCTGAACACCACTGGGTGTGAGCCAAAAAGACAAACAACAACACAACAAACAACCTGAAACAAACCTAACAACAACAACAAAAAGAATAAGACATGAGATAAAGTGTAGTAAAAGGTGTTGTCTAGTTTTGCCATCAGAGAATCTTGTCTTGTAATGCACTTAGCTCCCTCCACCCCTGCAGTCATTTATCCAATTCAAGGAAAAGCACCCTGCTTCCTCTGTAGATGTATATTTTTCACCTTCAGAATAAGTCTCTTCAAATCTCTTCTCTCTGACAAGCTTTCTGTTCCTCTGTATATAGACATTCTGGCACCAAAAATGATTCTGCCCTTATCGCACAAACATTATGCTTCCTTATAAAATTGCGGTGAAAGAGAGATAGAATTTCATTATCACTATTCAGGTCAATGATCTGAGAGGAAATGAGTGGCGTATTCAATTTGTATAATTTGAGTAAATTTGTAAAGGGACTCCTTCTAAAGGTGTTTACAAGCTGTAAGGAAATTGTGAGAAAGAGTTCAGCATCTCAGAACCATTAGCAACTTGGTGAGCATCTCTAAACCTGAACCGATGAAGAGAAGGGTTTGCTGCTGAAACCTAAAGAGGGTTTGCTTTGTGAAGAGTGTGTCCAGATAGGTGATAAAAGTTTTAGAGTGCAGGCACAGTGAGCACTAGGGAAAGAGGTGATTTGATTGTACATATCTTAAACTTACCTTACACTCTACTCCTCCTGATATATGTGTGCTCTTTGTTGGTTTATCCAGTGAAAAGCCGATAGTAATCCTATGCCAATGAGATGGTTCTAAAGATAGATTTATTTTTCAAGGTTTAGGAATGTATTGAAAAGATAGAGAGTATAGCTGGGCAGGCAAATTAATGCTATGCAGGCTGGTTAGATTTGGCTTCAAATCCATGTCTACTGGATGGTTATTGGCATTGGGCAAGTTATTTAGCTTCTCTTAGCCCATCCTCTGAGTAGAGGCATATAAACTACTCTGCTTCAGAGCCTCAATATTTGCAATTCTAACTCAAAGGGCTAGTGTGCATGCATGCCAGACATTCCATTTAGTTCCCTGACCATTGAAATCAGGAGTAGCTCCTAGACACTGCTAAGTTTAGCCCCAAAACAACGAAAACATTTTAAAAGGGGATTGTTAGTATAATTATTTTAGCAGTGGCTCCCAAGTGATGCTCAGGTAACCCAGGGACCATTCTCAGAATTTCTTGGCCAATTGGACTGGTGGTTCAATATTAGAACCTTAGAATGTGGTGCTACTTGGGTCCTACAGTGTCAGGGACCACCAGGGCCACCAGCGGTTATGGTGTTTCCTTTTAAACAATAACATCTTGAATGACATTCACATTTACACTACTTACTTAAATGTTGTAACTCAATAACAACGATGTTGCCTTTTAAAAAATTTTTTTGCTTTTTGGGTCACACCCGGCGATGCACAGGGTTACTCCTGGCTCTGCACTCAGGAATTACCCCTGGGAGTGCTCGGGGGACCATATGGGATGCTGGGAATCAAACCTGGGTTGGCCGAGTGCAAGTCAAACTCCCTACCCGCTGTGCTATTGCTCCAGTCCAATATGTTGCATTTTAATGCTTAATTGTTACCATAAAATTTTTAAACAGCTTTGAAATATAATCAACATGCATTAAATCTGTATTTAAGTATACAATTTGTCAAGACTTGACATACACTCATAATACAATCACCACATTAAAAAGATAGACATATGTGTATTATGTCTAAAACTTTCCTCCTATGTAATGGGAATCCTTTTACTTTTTCTTTTTGTCCCTTCACCCTCCATTGATAAGCTTTTTGTAACATATTGGATTTCATTTATTATACTTTTATACAAGCAGAATCATACGTACTCTTTAAAATCTGATTTCTTTCTTGCACTGTGATTACTGTGTGGTTTACCCAGAAACTAATATTTTACTCTTTTATAATTTTGAGTAATTTGTATTTAATGAATATACCAGTATATCTATTTCCTTATCATTCATTTGTTGAGGAACAATCAATGTTATTTTCCTAGTGTTTGACTTTTATGAATAAATTTACTCTGAACATTCATAGAGGCATATGCTTTCATATCTCTTGGGTAAGCAGAATTGCTGGATTATATGGTAAGTGCAAGTCAACTACAATATAATGATTTATATGAAACATGTATTTGGGTCATTCAGATGACAAAAAAATAAATAAATTTCTCACATATTTGGTGTTCATCCAGTTCCTGACTCACTGCTTCCTCCAAAGCCTTGAAATTTCCTATGGTTCAGAGTCTTCAAGTGATCTCTTATATGTTAATGAGAAAACATTTGGAAAACACCTGATTATTGGGACTGGTTACCAGGGAGACCAATCTGAATAGAGGGTGGTACTTCAAGACATGCTTGCATTTTTCCTGGGAGGGGAGAAAGACTAGAGTTGCTATTCATTTTTCAATGGCCAATGAGTTCATCCATCATGCCATTGTAATGAAGCCTCCATAAAAACCCTGAGGCAGAGTGATTCATGGTTGGTGAATGTTTGAAGGTTTAGGGACCCTGGCTCAACTAGAGTGCACACACCCATATCTACTCTATGCATCTTTTCCTACTAGCTGTTATTTCATATATCTTTTAGTATTCTTTATAATAAACTGATGATTTTCTGAGTAAATCGTTCCCTGAATTATCTGTGCTATTTTAGCAAATCAGTTAAACCTGAAGAAGGAATCCTGATTACTTTCAATCTTCAATCAGTCAGTCAGAAGCATGGATTAAAATCTGAGTTTGCTAAAAGTAGTTTGTTATATTGATCTGTCAAGGGTTTGAAGGTATTTCTGATATATAACTGATTAATTAGAAGCATTGTTACCTGTGACTTGCAACTGACATTTGAGGTAGAGGGCAGCCTTAGGGACTGGCTTGTTAACCTGTGGGACCTGATACTATCTCCAAGCAGATAATATCAGTATTGAGTTGAAGGTTTAGGCATCCAGATGATTTCTAAGACTTGCATGCTGGTTTGTAGAGGCCTCGTTTGTCTTTGGAAAGTGGTGACACAAAACTCCACTAACTGGCTATGTTCAAGATTTATTTTTGACTCTGTGCTCAAGAATCCTCCTGAAGGGGTTGGAGGAATATATGAGGTACCAGGAATTGAATCTGTGTTGGCTGTGTGCAAGGCTACTCACAGTGCTTTCACACCATTCCCTGAAATAGTTGCAATTTTTTAAAGTACATTATTTTAGGTCACTGTTGTATACTAAGTATACAACAATGTGATACTAAGTACAATCCACTTCCATGCAGTTTTTGAATGTCTGATATTTAATATAATTCTTTGGTAGGGTTTTATTTGGCATATCATATTTGTTTATAATAAGAGCTTAGACAAATAAAAAATCTCAATGGCCACATTGGGAAGATGCGGTGGAAAGGAAGTGGCCAAACAAATGTACATGAGTCATTTGGAGCATTGCTGCACCAAACGTGCTCTCATTAAATAGTTGTTGAATTTCTTCCTGTATTGCCTTATCCTATACTTGGTTTATCTCCAGGGTGTGACTAAATTAGAGCACTCTTCCTTGGGTGTGGTCTTCTTTCTCTGGTTGAACTTCAAAAGAAATAAGCCCTATGTGCCTGGGGTTGAATCTTTTCGTAACCATGACACCTTGGAACAAAGAAATAGACCAGTTTAAGCACCTATAACTTTCAGAAGAGTAAGAATGAACTGCTAATGTTTTATAAGGAGTGACTAGCTGGAGAATGATAATAGTATTTTTGAAATCTCGGTTGAGTACTTAGGGTACTGTTTGAAAACATTACAGTAGGAGCTTTATAAGGGGGGTAGGAGCTTTTAAAGCCTTCAGACCTGACCCCAAGTAAAATTACCAGGCAGCTCACTATCATTATTAAACCACAATTAAGTGCCAGGCATTGTACATCACTTATCACATAATGTTCTCTGATCATTTAATGTTCCACATTTCTGGGAGATTGATACCATTATTTTTGTTTATTTATTTTGGTTTTTGGTTTACACCCAGTGGTGCTGAGGGTTTACTCATGACTGTAGTGCTTAGAGATCACTCCTGATGGGCTTGCAGGAAATCTCACTGGGTGCCAGGATTCAAACCAGGTGGGCCCCATGCAACACAAATGCCTACCTGCTGTGCTATCGCTTCAGCTCCCATTATTTTATTTTTCAGAAAGCAAAGTAAGACACAGTACATTTAAGTGGCCAAAGAAAAACCTTAACCAAGGCACTCTAAGGCTATTATTTTTTTGTCCTTTGAGTATTGAAGATATATGTTCTTTCATATGTATATTGGTATAGATAGGAGACACTCTATGAATTTTTAATCTTTTTAAAACTTTTCTGGTGCTTGTGATGTTTAGTGGGGTTTATGGACAGTTGTTTAACTTTAATGTATTAATCTTGACAGGAATACAGTTCAATATTTATATTACAAAAGTCAAACACTGAGAATTGGCAATGTTTAACACAAAGAAAATTGTAATGATTAAGTGAGTTTCACTAACTAGACCTCAAATTATAGGAGAGAGGCCGATTTCTCTCTGCCTTCCTTTGCCTTCCTTCTCCTGTTGATTCCATTTTTGAGCTATGATTTCTCAAACTCAGTTTCACAATTTACTTTCAATTTGCTAAATAGCAGATAAACATAGCTTCAAAATAAAAGATCTTAGGGGCCAGAGCGACAGTACAGCGGTAGGCATTTGCCTTACAAGGCCAACCAGGAGCCGATTACCAGCATCCCATATGGTCGCCCAAGCACCACCAGGAGTAAATTCTTGAGTGCAGAGCCAGGAGTAACCCCTGAGCATCGCTGGGTGTGACCAAAACAAACAAACAAACAAATAAATAAATAAATAAAATGAAAGATCTTAGTTCCTAAAAATTCCCTCTAATTCTTTTGAAAATCAGCAAAATTTTTTGGAAGATTTTTAAAAACATTACATATTTTAATGTTTGCTCTCCTGGTATTTTTCTTTATGCTCAGATTTCAGAAAGTCTAGCAGTTTATGTCTAGGAAAGTTATCTAACAATTGTGCAAATTGGAGCCAGATCAGCTTTGTTAGCTATAATCTCCATCTCTTTTTTTCTAATTTGGGGAAATTTTTTCCAGAGAAATTAAATTTTATATTGTTTTTGATTATTTCCTCTATTTCATGTCCTTATTTTTCTCTATCTAGAGCACCATTTAGATAAATGTACATCTGTCTCTATTGTACATTTTCATCATTTAATCAGTTCGATTTATAATTTACTCCTAATATTGTATTAGTTTAAGTTGCACAAAATAATGATTATATAAAGGTTGAAATTATCACCATAATCATTTTAGTAAAGATTCATAACCTCACATAATTACAAAATTTTCTTTTTCTTTTGATGAGAATTTTAAAAATCTGCTCTTGAACCCTGCATATGTGAAACAAAAGGTAATATATGAGTTATACTTAGCTAGCATGAGACCTAGAATTTAATCCCCAGTGCTACAATAAGTGTGTAATTTCTAGCACACCACAATCAAGTTTATGACTGCTAGAGAACACTGTAAGTGTGTAGGCACAATAATTAAATGTGCCGACCCTGGACAAGGAGAAGGAAAGGAAATAAAAAGATCTAGTTTCTCAATGTTCATACAATAGTCACCATACTAAACATTGTGTTGCCATGTTTTATTTATCTTACAACTAAAAGTTTATATATTTTGACATCTTTGATTAGTCTCCCATCTCCATCCTTGGGAATCACCAATTTATTCTGTTACTCTAAGTTCATTGCTTTAGATTCCACATGTAAGTGAGATAATAAGTATTTGCCTTTCTTTGATTTATCTTACTTAGCAAAATGTCCTCAAATTTTATCCATGTTGCCAGAAATGACAAGATTACCTTCTTTTTATGACTGCAAATACTGTATATGTATGTATGTATACACATATTATATACTTTTCTTTGTTTAATATAAATTGCTTCCTTATCTTGACTATAATTAATGCTGTAATGAACATGGGGGTGTAGCTATCTCTTTGAGATAGCGATTTCACTTCCTTTGGATATATACCCAGAAGTGGAATTGTTGAACCATAAGGTAGTTCTATTTTCAGTTTTTGGGGGAATCTTCATTCTGTTTTCCATATGGTTATACCAATTTATATTCCCACCAATAGCATCCAAAGGTTACCTTTTGTTCACCTGTTCACCAACAAATGGTATTTAGGGGGTGATGCACGTGAGGCAGAAAGTGGTGGCAGAAGGTTTTTGTTATTTTGTTTGGGATTCCCAGGTTCTTCAATATTTTCAAACATGAAAATATTGAATAATAATGAAACCCAGACTCTGAGTTGGAAAGTAGAAAATTTATTGGAAAGTAGAAGATACGAGGTCCCCAAGTGGGGAGGAACTTAGTATAGGACTAAGTTAAAAGTAAGAGTTTTGTGTAGGCCTTTTTAAAGGCGCTTTGCATTTCTTGTCAATCGACAAGTATTGCAGATAAGATAGGGCATTTGCGGGGTGGTGAGGCTGATTTGAGTTTCACCATCTGCTGCATGTATTGTCCATTATTTTAGTCTCCCTGTGCACCTAAGCTCTGGGACAGAATTTTATGATGAACAATTGTTAAACAACGTTTATCAGAAGAAACCAGGAATTTGCAGGGAGCCAAAAATGTAGCCAAAAGTGAGACTGCTCACAGCAGCAGGCAATGGTAAACTGAGGCTTTTTCTTTTGGGAGGGATGGTAGCTTGCGGGGGTTGGGATAGGGGTTCCCATTGCTCTGGCATCTCAGGGGCCTCATGTTGATTCTCAGACTACTGGGACAACGGTTCCATGTGAGCTCCCGGGGATGTGGTGCTGTTTGTGATTCCTGAAGTGCCAAGGAATCCCACAGGCCATTCTGGCAGGCCTCCAGAGCTGCACAAAGCAATGCCCAGGATCCCAGGAGGTGCAGGATTGAACTAGGGTTGGCCATATGCAAAGCATGTGCCTTAATCTCTGTCCTATCTCTCTCACTCCTCTTTTCTGTTTAAGACTTCCTGTAACTGGGGTCAGAATGGAGGCTAGTACAGCAGGTAAAGAGCTTGCTTTGCACAGTGGTTGACCCAGGTTCCTAACCTGACACCCCATGTTCCCCAGTGATTGCCAGAAGTGATTCCAGAATGCAGGAATGCAGTGTCAGGAGCAAACCCTGAGCACTGCTAGGTATGGTGCCCAAACAAAACAAAGGAGTAAATAAACAAACAGAAAAGGAGGTACTGTTCATGTGATGTATCATTGTGCCCACATTTCCTTTGTGAGTACTAATATTGAGCATCTTTCATGTACTTTTTTTTGACATTTTAAAATTTTCTTTGGAAATGTCTATTCAGTTTCTTATTCATATATTATATTAATCTGATTCTCTTTGTTTAAGATGCTGCTTTTGCTTTACAGCATAAAAAAAAACTAATACAGGATTTAAGCCATTAATCCTGACAGTTACAAAGTCCTTTTCTCTTTAAAACCTCGAGTGAATTGTTCTTTTTCCTTTCAACTTATTCCTTCCTTTGCAGACTCTTCCTAAATGTACTTCCCTTTTCTGGTGATGAATGAGCCCATATTCTTTCTTCATTCAGGGCCTAAGTGTGTGCTGTTCCCTCTGCTAGAAAGTTCTTACCACTTCATTCCCTCCCCCTAGCCAGGTCCTATTTTTCTTTAAGAATGAGGCTTAAACATTCCTTCCCCAGGGGATTTCTCTGCTGACTCAGACTTGACCAAGCGCTTTCACAGTTCCCTGTTTGATTTTCTTAGCTTGGGGATGATTTATAATGTAAAATTGTGTGAGTTCTTTTGCTAATTGTCTCTGATGGTCCCTTTAATACTCAGCCAGGGATCCTATTCACAACAACTAAAATGATTTTCTCAGCTTTAATGTTTTATTGCCAGAAATTAGCTTTCCTATTTATCATAGATCTTTTCGACTAAAACTAAATTTGTTGAGGACAGACACGGCTTATGCTCACCATTGCATTCTCAGTACTCCCTGTGTGAGCCGCAGCTACCATTTGATAACCCATTTTAATTAATGAAGGAGTAAACTGAGAACTAAGTGATTTCCATTTGACTGATCCTTATCTCTGCTCTCCTCAGCTGCCCCCTCTCCCATCCACACACAGTGGCTAATTCTGATAAGGGGCCATTGATAGATTCTTCAATGCACTTTTCTTTGCTTTAAATCCCTTCACGCCAATTAAACATTTTCAAAAAAGGTGTTTGCAAGTGGCAAAAGTATAACAATCTACTAAATTACTATACTGTTTCTGAATCAAGCTCAATTTATTGCAACCTTCCAACTGTTTAAAAAGCCAGTGGATTATTGTTAAAAAACAAACAAACAAACAAACAAACAAAACAAAAACCTTGAGAAAAGACTGTTTGTGCTTTGATTAGGCTGAAACTATTATTATCTCCAAATGTATTCACTAAATCTATGGACTAATAGGGTTTGAAACTAGATTTATATAAGATTAATTTTTATTTTTATTGAATTAAAAACTTTGACTTTGGAGCCACTTTTAGTTGTGTTTGGGGGTTAGTCCTGGCTTGGTGTTGTGTCACTTCCAGTGGTGCTTAGAGAACTATGTGGTCCAGGGGTACAAAATCTGGGTTCCTGTATCCTGAGTTTCATTTCAAAATGTGATTTTCTTCCTTCCCACCCTCCCTCCCTCCCTCCCTCCCTCCCTCCCTCCCTCCCTCCCTCCCTCCCTTCCTTCCTTCCTTCCTTCCTTCCTTCCTTCCTTCCTTCCTTCCTTCCTTCCTTCCTTCCTTACTTCCTTCCTTCCTTCCTTCCTTCCTTCCTTCCTTCCTTCCTTCCTTCCTTCCTTCCTTCCTTCCTTCCTTCCTTCCTTCCTTCCTTCCCTCCCTTTCTTCCTTCCTTTCTTCCTTTGTGTTTTTATTTATTTAGTTAGTTTTGCCACACCTGATGATGCTCAGGAGTTACTCCTAGCTCTGCACTTACGAATCACTCCTGGTGGTGCTGGAGGACAGTATAAGATGCCAGAGATTTAATCCAGTTGGGTGTGTGCAAGGTGAGCACCCTACCTGCTGTATTGTCTCTGCACTGTCTCTCCAGTTTCCAGATTAGTAATTTTTATAGACATACCTCACTTAATAGAGTGGGCTAAGAGATTTCTAGAAGTGGTGTCATTAAGATGAATCTTTATTAAATAGCTCTGCTTTTTCTTGATCTCTACTAGGCAATTGTAGATATGACTCCCCAAAGCTATGTTCCAAAAAATATGAATGGAAACTCTAAAGTATTTATACACAGTAAGTATACAGAAAGGAAAGGAAGACAAAATAAAATGAGAAATATGTGTTACTGAGCTGTGGAGGTACACAAGTGGTAGAGCACATGACCAGCAGGTGGGAGACACTGAGTTCGATCTCCTGCACTGCAAGGTTTCCAGGATCACCAAGTGTGCACCCCCCAACCCCAGGCCCACCAGCCTGAAGTATCTCAATCTCAAAATCAGGCCTGAACTTTGCCAGAGGAGTGGCCGTGGCCCTCCTTTACATGCCTCCCTCTCCCATGGACATGACTCCTATAAAAATCGGCCTTAATAATTTTTACACAAATGTTCATGCTTAGAGAATTTTTCAGTCCCTTAAGCTCAATGGAGCTGACCTATTTTTTCCACTAATCTCAAGTTACCTTACGACATGCCACTTTCAACCAAAGTAATTCTCAGCATTTTCCCATAACAAGTATTTTTCCAGTCTCTTTTGCTCAGTTTTATCTCATAATCCTGATACAATTAGAAATTCTATTTATTCAGGCATGTATTTATTTGACAGACATTTATTCAAGTTCTCCTGTTGCCAAGCTGGCGCTATGTGCACATAAGGGGACTGCTTACTTAGTCATATTGACCTGTTTTGTGAAATATGTTCTATGAGTTGTCATTGTCTTCTGCCAAGTGAAAGTTGAACAGTTATCAAGAAATGCATGCATTGAAAATTTTGCATTTCCGGTATCAGCCTAACTCAAGAATCTTATAAGGAGTACTCCTAAAATTCTGAATAAGTAACCCTCAGAGGGGCCATCAAAATGTCTCAAGGGGTAGAATGTCTCAAGGTGCCACGCATATGAAGACCTTGAGTTTCATGCCCCTGCCCCATTCTCTCCCCACCCCCATTATCCCTAGAAATACTGGATGTCTGGATGTGTCCCTGGTGGCACCTGAGCTCCATTAAGCCTTAGCAACATGACAAGTTTGCACCAAACTATCAAATCCATATCACTGGCTGTGATTTTTATTAGAAATACATTACTTGCTTGCCTACAACTTGTGCTGTCAAAACCCTGCCATAGTGGTTGAACCAGCTGGGGATAAGGAGTGAAGAAAAGGCATGTTCAGAAAACCCTGAGTAGTGCAAGGATTTGGCTGACTGCGAAATGTCTGATGTGGAGAGGAAGGATGGGAATGGGAATAAAAGATGTCTGGAGTAGACTTTTTCATGTTTCTCTTTCTTTCACCCCTACATAAAAATAGTGCTGCATGGGGGCTGGAAAGACAGTATAGGAATTTGTGTGCTTGCTTTGTACTCAGCAGATACTGGTTTGAATCCCTTGGGTCACAAATGGTACTCTGAACGCCATTAGGTGTCATTTTTGACCACAGGGCCAGGAATAAGTTCTGTGTGCAGCAGGGTATGGCCCCAAACCGCCCCCCACCCTAAATAAATAGTACCACAGCATTTGAGCACTTCCACTTAACAGAGTAAATTTATAATAATGCTTTCAAATGAACATATATATGTAAGTGTGTGATAACATAAATTTCAAGTGAGAATAGACTATGATTAGACCATATTCTGTTTAATTTTCTATCTGACAATTTGCTTGTGCTTGCTCTTAATGCAGAGGTTCTAATTTCATTGTTGTTTCTGTTCCTCTGTTTACTTTAGAGGTAAGGTAATTAAGTGTATTTAGAATCACGTTAGCACATATTCACTTGCATGAAACGTGTAAGTTTACTGAAATCTTCCATATCTTTACAACAGGCTCCTTTCATAGATAAAATAAAAAAATTGGGAAATTCTTATACCAGAACTCAGTCTGTCAGAATGAACTGTGTCAAGTATCATAGGGGAAATGTAATTTTAATAACGCCAAATATTTCATTAAAAATCAGTAGAAGAACATGAATTCAAATGCATAATACATAGAAATTGATTTCAAGTTACTTAATTGTAATCATAGGAATTTTCTTCTACAAGGGGTTAAGCCCCATAAATGTTTACTGTAGCTTAATAAACTGAAAAATTATAGCCAGAATTTGTTATCTCTAAAGAGACTATATTAATGTAACATAAATTTGTTAGCTAGAAATATTCTCAGTCTAGCAATATTTTTCACACTAAAATTACTATTTTTAAAAATTACGTAGCCTTAATTCTAATAGCATTCAAAGTTAAAAGTTTTAAATAGAGGAAATTCCATGATCAAAAATATGACACATAAAAATAATTAAAACTTTTGAGTTATTTTAAAAAGACAAGGGGAAAATTCCATGGACTGTTTTAAATTTGGGTTCAACCTAGCCAGCTTGTCACATCTGAAATTTCATAGACAGCAGCAAAAGCCAAAGGGGTTGTAATTTGCATCATTTGTGAATCACTTATTACAAGAAAAACTCTTCAAGGAATTGCAAATTGCAGAATATGATCAGGCTGCATTCTGTTTTCATTTTCTATTTGACAACATGTTGGGGCTGCCCTTTAAAAAGGAACTGTTATTTTCCATGTCGTTCCGGTCCTGCTATTGATTTTGAAAGAATGGTCTTTTAGACATTGAATAAATGCTAAGAAATATTTATTAAGTAAAATGTTATAATATAATCCAACGTGAGGACAATTGGACTGCAAGAAACACTTAGGAGTTGCCTCACTGGTGGCCAAGATTTGATTCATAGAGCTGTCTGACCTGGCATGCAGACAAAGCTCTGAGAACCTGATGGGAAAGGAAAGCGCAGCACTCTAGCAGAGTCCAAATCATCCCCAGGCATGCTCTCCTACAAATCCAATGAATGGACAGTAAGCCTCCACAGAGAGCCTGTATGCAAATCTCTCTATTTCCTTATATCATAGCTTCCTAGGAAATCAAGCTAAATGTATTCTTGCAGCAATTAGAGTGCATCTTCTCCAAGATTTGGCTTTCTCTTTTCATGTTAGTTTGGTTAGAAAACCAAAATTTAGCAATTAGCACACATTCATAAATCCCATGGCTATTTTCTCTTCAAGTTCAAAGATATACTAAGAAGAAAATGAACTTTGGAATTTGGCATGTCAGTATCCCCAAAGCAGCTGAAGTACAGGATTTTTAATTGTCTTTTGGAAATAATTGACTCTGAACTAGAGATTTTGTTGGCTAAATTTTGTCTCAAAACCATTTAACTCACACACACACACACACACACACACACACACACACACACACACAGAGTTTATAACTACCAAAATCAGAGAAGTAAGAAGTGCTGATCACAGAATAATTTATTTACAAGACTACTGTTTGAGGGCTTTTACACTACAACAGCATCTGGAAATTAGGGATCTTGGATTCTCACGTTGCTCCTGCTACTAACTGCCTTTGTGACTTTGGGCAAGTTGCTCTACTGTAATGGCTTGGGTCTTTGTAGGTGCTGGTCAAAAAAAGCAAGAGTATAGCTTTAATGGATCTAGACAGAGGTGCTGAGAAGGTGCAGAGTATCACAACCTTTCCATGACTCTGGTTTTACTTTTCATGAAGATTATTAACATTTGGTAAAGAGTCATTACTTGACAATTTATTAGCCTGTTCAAATCCAGGTAGGTTAAAAGTTTAAATTTTTTTATACCAAAAGTCAAACCTCTCGTGCTTTATGGAAACCCCAGATACCACATGGCTAAAATAATTTATGAATTTCATTCGAGAAGCCTCATTTCTGGCACTTAGACTCTGCATTATAATGAAATATTCCATTGAAACGTCTGCTCTGGCACTGCGAACGGAGAAAAGTCTTGTGTTTGTATACTCTGTGAAGTTGAACAACAATTTCTAACATATGTTAAGAGAGTCTGCCCTCTTTGGAGATGGGAAAATGGATAGTTCCAGAGGGAGAAGAAAACTGAGCGCTGAAAAGTTTTCGTTAATCTTTTACTGGTGAAACAGAGCTGGGAACAGAGCAGCCTGTTGGTTGTGGGGAAGGCTGGAGCCAAAAGGCCCAGCCCACAGGAAATGAACGCTGTCCTCCTCAGTGAGGCTACTTAAGCGGAGAGAAAACATTTACAGTACTAGTAATTACGATGGTTTTCGGCACCTAAATTGTCATAAATCACATTTATAAAAGCCATCTTCGCACCAGTCAAATTTTGAAAGCTGCAAAATATATTCAGCTGGTGGGTAGTTTGAAATGGTGGTACATATGTTTGGAATAAATACATGTTATAATTATGGTTTTTAATACTGGGAGGTTTCTTATGAGGATTTATACTCACATACTGATGATAATGGAGTACATTGTGAACATAATAAAGTGGTGATGGGTGGTATTTGTTCCGGCATTTCTACAAAATACTGCTTCCAGCTCTAAGGGGTATGTTACTATGTAAATCCCCATACATCAAAATAAAAATATACCTCTCAGTGTATTTCCTGGAGCAAACTACCTAGAGAGAAAATATCTGCATTTCCACAACCAATTCATGGATCTTAAAACATAATTATGTCTTATTGCATTGTTGATCCCAGAGCAGTATTTGTGAATTAAAAAGAGTGCCAATAGAATTGGTAGAAAGTAAAAGAGCTGTATTTTATAGCCAAGAGCATGGTGGAGTGAAATCAAGTTTTAATAAAAGACTAGTATTATAATACGCAGATGAGTCTAACTGTTAATTAGAGTTTTTATTACATATGTATTACCTAATGCCAAATTCAGTCCTACTAAGTAGAAAATGAAGAGAAGAGATGGTAATGTGTATACAACTTGGCAGAGTCAAAGAGAATCTGAGTGAACATTTATGAAGGTCTGACACATTAGGTAACTGTATATTGGGCTTGAGGAACTGGGCTGAGATACCCTCCTATAATGAATTTATTTAACTACTTACTCATTCACCAAATATTTGCTAAGTAACTATTGTGCCAGGCATCAGCCTATTCCTTGGGATCAGACATTTAATAAACCAGGGTCTGGAGGGATAGTACATCAAGAGGGCATTTGTCTTGCATGCAGCCAACCTGGGTTTGTTCCCAGGCATCCTATATGGGTCCCAGAGCCCTCCATGAGTAATTCCTGAGTGGAGAGTCAGGAGTAAACACTGAGCAATCTGACCCAAGAGCTGTAGGATAACATTGGTTTGTCCCTCCTCCCTTGCCACAAGGAGTTTAGGTTTAAGTGCTCTGGAGACTCTCCATTCCTTTGTTTATCTGTAAACTCTTCTCTGCATCCTCCTTCCCAACCAGTTAATCACCTTTTCCTAATCAGATTCTGTAAGATTAGATTCTTCTAAGGATCCTGAACTTGTATTGTAAGTTAGTACCTTTTTCATAGTTTACCTTAAAGCAATGTCCTTTCTGTATGGACACAGGAAAACAATATTGTGCTTGTAACTTGGGAGTTAATTGACTCCAATAATACTTATTCCTGGGCATCTGCTCTCTTAACTCAGTTGCCCTCAGTTTCTAGCACCCCAAAAGCAGGGTCCCGATGAGGGACAGGATGGATCCAGAGCAAGCAGTGAGTTATGTGCTACCCTGGCATCGAGATAGGTCAGGCCAAAGCGCCACAATACTCAACTATAAGTTGAGGGCATGATCATGGACAATGCTGTCATGATTCAAAGGTAACTACAAGACTAGGACCCTGCTGGGGTCAGGAAGACTAATCTGGCCTGAGGACTGTATAGTGAGATGTCCTCAGGAAGAACAAAACTTTATATCTTTTACTGTGCTCATACAGAATGACATTGCTAGAAATATTAGAAATATTAGAAGTAGATTTACTGTAACTATTTAAGTAGATTACTAGCTCACACCCTGACACACCCTTGTTTGGAATCACTCCCTTGAGTGGATCTCCTTAGATGAGATTTCCTTAGATGAGATTTTGTTAAGAAATGGGCTTAGCCTTCTTTGTTTATTTGTTGATGTTAAACCCACCTTTGTGCCACGCCCTATGTAATTTGCTATATAAACTAAGACTGTGGGGCAAAGGGGGCCAGACTCAGGAGAAGCAGAGAGAAAGAAATAAACTGATCGAGCAACCAGTTTGGCCTTCTTCCTTCTTCCTTCGTCGCCTTCCCTTGACCGACAGCACACACAGCGGTTCCAGAGCATGGGACGCGGGCGGTGAGACAGAGCCGCCCGGAGAGCCCGAGAGTACATGAGCCCCTCAGCGTGCTTTAGTTTTTACAAAGAGCCAAAAAAAAAAAGTAAAAAAAATAAACTAGGGTCTAGAATTTGAAGGCTTCCTGCTTTCAAGGGAAATAGAGCTATATAAAAATAATTATAATAGCACTGCAGCACTGTCGTCCCATTGTTCATTGATTTGCTCGAGCGGGCACTAGTAATGTCTCCATGGTGAGACTTGTTGTTACTGTTTTTGGCATATTGAATATGCCACGGGTAGCTTGCCAGGCTCTGCTATGCCGATGGGATACTCTAGGTAGCTTGTCGGGCTCTCCGAGAGGGATGGAGGAATTGAACCCAGGTCGACCGCATACAAGGCAAATGCCCTACCTGCTCTGCTATCACTCCAACCCAAAAATGATTATAATACATCATATTATATGTAGTAATGAATATAATGTCTCTTTTGTCTTAACATGTATTTCTATAATTAACAATGAAAAATAGCATACACTGTGGGCTTATTGTCATTAAGGACTGGTGAGGGATTCTAGCACCCTAGAAAAGAAACTTTTAAAAAAAATAAACTTGGTCAGCTGATTCAGAATGATGTTCCATGCATGGCTCTTGGTCTTGCTTCATTCCTACAAGCATTTAAAAATGTGGATCTCCTCTTATTATTAATGCATCTATTCCTCAGAATACTTTTCCTATGTGTGCCTTAAACCAGAAAATATGATTACATCATTAAGAGTCTATAGTGGGAATGCAGGGTTTTAACACAGAAAAGTGTACAGCAATACGGTCTAATACCAGGATTTTGCTCTCTCTCCAATCAGGTATCAGTTTCTACCTCATATTCCTACCAGGTCATGCTAGTTTAGAGATTTAATTCTAGTTTTCATTTCTACCCAGCTGTAAATCATTGACCTCTTAGTGTGACCTAACTTTAGATCCATTTTTTTAGAGTAAATTTTGACTGGGAAAGAAATGGTTATGAGGGAATTGGCAGATTGGAAATGTGGTTCAGGTAGTAGAGGCCATGCTTTACTTCAGTCCCTGCCAGAGTAGAACCCTGAGCATTGCTGGGTGTCACTTGTCATCCTGTTGTTCATCAATTTCCTCTAGCGGGTGACAGTAATGTCACCATTTATCCCTATCGCATGCTCGTGTAGTCCAGTGGTGTCTGCTCATTCCAGGAACGAGAAGAGCATCAAACTGTTCATTTAGGGTCTTGACAAAGAAGTCTGACCATCTCGTAGGTGGGCGGTGGCCATGCAGTCTTTTGACGTCCTGTGGAATCCAGTCAGTAACAACTCTAGTCCAGTGGTCATCTCTAAATAGCATTATGTGTCCGGCCCATCTGATTTTCAACGCCTTGGCAAATGAGACAGCATACCTGATTCTTGATCACTGATGGAGGTTGGAACTCCAAATTCCTTCTCTCACTTGAGTTAAATGTGGTATTCCAAGCAGAGTCCTTTTGATTCCTCTTTGGGAGACCCAAATAGCGTTCTCGTCCTGTTTTCGTAGGGCACAGGTCTCTGAGGCATATGATAGTGCAGGAAGAACGGTGGAGTCGAAACGATGTGCCCGGAGCCGGAGTTTCTTTGTCCTCTTAACCATTTCTTTGACGCTCTTGAAGGCATTACACACTGCTGTCTTCCTCCTGAGCAGTTCTGGCGCCAAGTCATTCCTCATGTTGAGCTCTTGACCCAGGTGCACATAGCTGCTGCATTCGGAGATGTTCGTTCCGTTGAGAGCAAATGGAACATCAGAAACGAGTTCATTTCTCATGAACATTGTCTCCATGAGATTCAGCTGCAGTCAGACCTTTCCACACTCACAGTTGAAGTTGGCCAGCATTCATGCTGCTTGGCTGATAGTTGGTGTTATTAGAACAATGTCATCAGCAAAGTGGAGGTGGTGTAGTTGCCGACTGTCTATCTTCACTCCCATTCCTTCCTATTCCAGTTGTCACATGATGTGCTCAAGGGTGGCAATCGCCGCCACACTCCGTTGCTGGGTATAGCATTTATTAAAAAAAAAATTAAAAAGGAAGATGATGATGTTCAAGGAGGAGGAAGAAAAATCAGACTGGAAATTTTGGAGACAAACCCCCATGATCACAGTTAACTTGGAGGCAGCTTGGGGTAGTTATACACCCTTTTAAAAATTTTTTGGATCCAGTGATTTTTTTTTAATTGTTTATTAGTGACTCACTGTGAAGTACAGTTACAGACTTACAACCTTTCGTGCTTGCGTTTCAGTCATACAATGATCCAGTGCCCATCCCTCCACCAGTGCCCATTTTCCACCACCAATGGTCCCAGCATCCCTCCCACCACCCCCACCCCATCCCTTCCACCCCACCCCACCCTGCCTCTGTGGCAGGGCATTCCCTTTTGCTCTCTCTCTCTCCTTTTGGGTGCTGTGATTTGCAATAGATGTATTAAGTGGCCATCATCTTCCGTCTATAGTCTACTTTCAGTCTGCATCTCCCATCCTGAGCAGGCTCTCCTAGCACCCTTTACTTGGTGTTTACTTCTCTGAGCTGCTTTTCCCCCCAGCAGGATCCAATGATTTTGATTGGCATTTTGTTCTTTGTTTTTGTGCCACACCGATGTGCTTAGAGCTTACTCCTGGCTCTGCACTCAGGGATTACTCCTGGCAGAGCTTGGGGTACCATTTGAAATGCCAGGGATCAAACCCAGATATGCCACATGCAAGGCAAGTGCCCTACCTTCTGTACTATCACTGCAGTCTTTGACTGGCACTTTTAATGACCATGGGACACTTCCCTTTTATTATTTTGTAATTAAAATTTATTGTGATGATGATTGTTAAATTTTTTGCCACACCTGTTGGTACTTAGAGCTTTTTTTAAAAAAAAATTTTTATTCTTTTAAAATTTTTTATTAGAGAATCACTGTGATGTACAGTTGCAAACTTATGAACTTTCGTGTTTGCATTTCACTCATACAGTGATCATTTGCCCTTCCCTCCACCAGTGCCCATTCACCTCCACCAATGATTCCAGTATCCCTCTCACCACCCCCACCCCATTTTCCACTACCCTACCCTGCCTCTGCGGCAGGCCATTCCCTTTTGAAAGTAGACTATAGACCGAACATGAAGGCCACTTAATACCTCTACTGCAAACTACAATACCCAAAAAGAGAGAGAACAAAAATTTTTATTTTTTAATGAATCACTGTGAGGTATAGTTACAGACTTACAGACTTTCATGCTTATGTTTCAGTCATACAATGATCGAGTACCAATCCTTCTACCAGTGCCCATTCTTCACCACCAATGTTTCCAGTATCCCTCCCATCCCTGCTTCAGTCCCCCACCTCCCCTGGCCCGCCTCTGTGGCAGGAGCATTCCCTTTTACTCTCTCTCTCCTCTAGGGTTTTGTGGCCTGCAATTCAAGTATTGAATGGCCATCATGTTTGGTCTAGAGTCTACTTTCAGCATGCATCTTCTTAGGGCTTCTGGCTCTGTGCTCAGGGATCACTCCTGGTAGTGCTCAGGGGACCATATATAGTTCTAGTGATCGAATATCAGTTTGCCATGTGTAAGGCAAGTGACTTACTTCCTTTACTATCTCTTTAGATATACTTCTTGTTTTTAAAGTCAAATACCAAAGGTATGCTTTAGAGGGGTACATTTTTTTCAGTATCCAAATGAAACAGGAGAGAAGCAAAGCTAGCAGCTTGACTAAAATACTCTTAAAACCTCACTGCAGCTCTGCCTCCCCAGTTGTTATTCCTTTCTCCTGTCTTTCAAAGGTGTCATATTTGCGCCATGATCTGAGGCCCTCTTTCCCTTTTCCTGCTCCCTCTCTTTATCTTTTGCAGGTATCTCTTGCACAGTTAATCCTTTATGTTTGCTTTTCAGACAACATGAACTAACATGTAGTGTTCTGAATCATCTCCAAAAACTGGCAGCAAGGACAATAGTCTGGGATTGGCATTTGCTCCCTGACTATCTGACAGGCAAAAATACTACACTTGGTGGGCTTTTGGGGTATGGATAATCTTTGTTACAGGTGCTTCCCATCTGGCCAGTATTTCTCTGGTGATGAGCTGAAGAGAAGACCTGGAAAAGGAGAGCACTGGTAATGGTGCAGTGCTTTTTAGGTATCTGGTGACAAGTGGGAAGAATGAGAGGCAATGCCTAGGAGGGTTTTGGAGCTGACGAGTTGCTGCCAAGTTGTTTTGACACACTGCAGAATGATAATGAAGGTTAGAGAGCTGTTAACAAGGTTAAAGGCTAATCAGGGGAACAGAAAGGACTTTTAGTAGCTTTCTAGGAGGTTCTTATCTCCCGCCATGGAAGAATTGACTTAACTAAGTGGCAGATGTTTGAATTTCTCTGGCTAGGGAGGTCTGATGAGGAGAATCTGGGTCCCCATACATCAGATGGGCATTTGGGTGAATTTCTAGGAAGAAAGTTGGCTCTGTGATTTCCTCATACCTCAGAAATTTTACAGGTGTCTCCCACACTTTCTAGGAAGTACACACTTCTTTTGCGATAGACGGCATAGCAAGAACTTGTCCCTAAAAGTCACCATGTTCCCTTCAAGAGTGCCTCATCTACTCTTTGTGTCAAGTCAAAAAATAGAATTAAGTTCTATGGGATTGGACAGATAGTAAAATTGGTAAGGTCCTTGCCTTGCATGTGACTGACCAGGTTTGATCCATAGCACCTCATGTGGTATGCTGAGCACTGCCAGGAGTCGTCCCTGAGCATAGAGCTAGGAATATGCCAAGAGCACAGCTTCATGTGGCATGGGATAGAGGAGAAAGGAGAAAGGTCTGCTTTTAAATATAATAAACTGATAGCACAACAGGTAGGGCGTTTGCCTTGCACGTGGCCGACCTGGGTTTGATTGCTCTGCCCCTCTCGGAGAGCCTGGCAAGTTACCGAGAGTATCTCGCCCACATGGCAGAGCCTGGCAAGCTACCATGGCATATTTGATATGACAAAAACTGTAACAACAAGTCTCACAATGGAGACATTACTGGTGCCCACTCGAGCAAATTGATGAGAAATGGGATGACAGAAAACTGAATTATAAGTATATAATACAGCATTGAAAAATGTATTTTGTCATATAATAAAACTGGTGACATTTCTTGTTGGACTTTTGGCAAAGATTTAAAAAATACAGGTTATATAGAACCCTAAAACCTCTACCAAGAAACTCCTAGAAACAATAGAGTCGTATAGTAAAGTTGCAGGCTATAGAATCAATACCCAAAAGTCCATGGCTCTCCTATATGCAAATAATGAGAGAGAAGAAAGTGACCTGAGAAAAGCAATCCCGTTCACAATTGCGCCTCAAAAAATCAAGTACCTCGGAATCAGCTTAACAAAGGAGGTAAAGAACTTGTATAATGAAAACTATAAAACACTACTTCAGGAAATAAAAGAGGACACAAGGAAATGGAAAGACATCCCCTGCTCATGGATTGGAAGAATTAATATTGTCAAAATGGCAATTCTCCCCAAAGCATTGTACAAATTCAATGCGATCCCTATAGGGATACCCTTGACATTCTTCAAAGAAATGGAGCAAGCGCTCCTGAAATTCATATGGAACAATAAGCCCCCACGAATAGCTAAAGCAATCCTTAGGAAAAAGAAAATGGGAG